>NC_134559.1:41829493-41863309 GCF_025594145.1 Primulina tabacum
CACTGCTACGCCCAATCAGAACCATGAAGTTAAGCGTTCTGGCGCGATGGCAGAGCTAGGATGGGTGACTCCCTGGTAAGTCCTCGTGTCGCGACCGTTTACGTAAATTATGGCTAAAACAGTCGAAATAATTGTTTTTAATGAGTTAACCGTCTCTGGAGTAATCTGCGTCATACCCTTCCGCACAGAACCGGCTCACAACAACATAAATCGATAAATGTTCCCAAAAAATAGAAAAAAATTAAGAAGAAGAAATAGCGAAGCTAAAGCTATATTATGCTTGGGATATGATAAAAAGAAACTGGAATCGAATTTCAAACTTCCTAAGTGGATTTTTCGAGGAAACGGAAGCTTAACAGAAGCGGTAAATCGGAAATTAGAGGGTCTTAATGAAGGAATTCGGCAAAAATCTCGCCAGCTCATTGCGAAACAATGAGTCTCGTTCGTTTGCCCGTTGACAATCAAATTAGCCTACAATTTTGTCCAAATCCGTCAGTGCCCGAGCTACGTTGGTTTCACATGTCTATCTGGTCCCGATCGAGATTCAGATGATTTGAGCCGAAAATCGTCTGTCAACAAATAATCAAAAATAGAAAAACACGAAAAGAGGTGCAACACGAGGACTTCCCAGGGAGTCGCCCCTTCTAGTACTGGTCTCGCCCAAGCACGCTTAACTTCGGAGTTCTGATGGGATCCGGTGCATTAGTGCTGGTATGATCGCTGCTGACATTGAGTGGGATCTTTATTCTTATATGCCCTCGAGTACGTGTGGAGCGGGCGGCGATGGACAACATGCGGCACTGCTCTGCCCAATCAGAACCATGAAGTTAAGCGTTCTGGCGCGATGGCAGAGCTAGGATGGGTGACCTCCTTGAGAAGTCTTCGTGTCGCGACCGTTTAAGGAAATTATGGATAAAACAGTCGAAATAATTGTTTTTAATGAGTTAACCGTCTCCGGAGTAATCTGCGTCATACCCTTCCGCACAGAACAGGCTCATGACAACAAAATCGCTAAATATTCCCAAAAAATAGAAAAAAAATGGGAAGAAGAAAATATCGAATTTAAAGCTATTATTATGCCGAGATACGATAAAATGGAACAAAAATCGAATTTCAACTTCCTAAGTGGATTTCTCGAGGAAACAGAAGCGGTAAATCGCAAATTACAGGGTCTTAGAAAAGAATTCGGATATAAATCTCGCCGCCTCATTGCGCAGTAATGAGTCTCGTTCGTTTGCCCGTTTTACAATCAAATTAGCCTACAATTTTGTCCAAATCTAGCAGTGCCCGAGCTACGTTGATTTCACATGTCTTATGTGGTCCCGATCGAGATTTAGATGATTTGAGCCGAAATCATCTGTGAACAAGTAATCAATCAAAAATTTAAAAACACGAAAAGGGGTGCACACGAGGAACTTCCCAGGGGGTCACCTAACCTAGTACTGCTCTCGCCCAAGCACGCTTAACTTCGGAGTTCCGATGGGATCCGGTGCATTAGTGATGGTATGATCACACCCGATATTGAGTGGGATGTTTATTCTAATATCCCTTTTGTACGTGTGAGCGGGGCGGCGATGGACAACACGCGACACTGTTCTCGCCCAATTAGAACCAAGAAGTTAAGCGTTCTAGCGCGATGCAGAGCTAGGATGAATTACCTCCCAAGGAAGTCCTCGTGTCGCGATCGTTTACGTAAATTATAGCTAAAACAGTCGAAATAATTGTTTTTAATGAGTCAACAGTCTCCGGAGTAATCTGCTTCATACACTTCCGGATAGAACCGGCTCACGACAACAAAAATCGCTAAATGTTCCCAGAAAATAGAAAAAAAATAAGAAGGAGGAAAAGAGCGAATGTAAGCTATTATTATGCCTGGGATACGATTAAAATGGAACCGGAATTCGAATTTCAAACTTTCTAAACGGATTTTTTGAGAAAACAGAAGCTAACAGAAGCGGAAAATCGCAAATTAGAGTGTCTTAGAAAAGAATTCGGCTAAAATCTCGCCAGCTCATTGCGGAGTAATGAGTCTCGTTCGTTTGCCTGTTTACAATCAAATTAGGCTACAATTTTTCAGAATCCGGCAGTGCCCGAGCTACGTTTATTTCACATGTCTTATCTGGTCCCGATCGTGATTCAGATGATTTGAGCCGAAAATCGTCTGTAAACAAGTAATCAAAATCGAAAAACACGGAAAAGGGGTGCAACACGAGGACTTCCAAGGGGGTCACCCGTCCTAGTACTGCTATCGCCCAAGCACGCTTAACCTCGGAGTTCCGATGGGATCCGGTGTATTAGTGCTGGTATGATCGCACCCGACATTGAGTGGGATGTTATTCTTATATCCCTCGAGTACGTGTGGAGCGTGCGGCGATGGACAACACGCAGCACTGCTCTCGCCCAATCAGAACCATGAAGTTAAGCGTTCTGGCGAACCGGAATCGAATTTTCGAACATCCTAAGCGGATTTCTCGAGGAGAACGGAAGCTTAACAGAAGCGGAAAATCGCAAATTAGAGGGTCTTAGAGAAGGAATTCGGCTAAAATCTCGCCAGCTTATTGCGGAGTAATGAGTAACGTTCGTTTGCCCGTTTACAATCAAATTAGGCTACAATTTTGTCCAAATCCGGCAGTGCCCGGGCTACGTTGATTTCACATACTTATCTGGTCCGATCGAGATTCAGAAGATTTTAGCCAAAATCGCCTATTACAAATTAATCAAAAATAGAAAAACACGAAAAAAGGTGTAACACGAGGACTTCCCAGGGGGTCAATCATCCTAGTATTGCACTCGCCCAAGCATGCTTAACTTCGGAGTTCTGATGGGATCCGGTGCAGTAGTGCTGGTATGATCGCTCCCGACGTTAAGTGGGATTTTATCCTTATATCCCTCGAGTACGTGTGGCGCGGGCGGTGATGGACAACACGGCACTGCTCTGCCCAATCAGAACCATGAAGTTAAGCGTTCTGGCGCGATGGCAGAGCTAGGATGGGTGACCTCCCTGGAAGTCCTCGTGTCGCGACCGTTTACGTAAATTATAGCTAAAACAGTCGAAATAATTGTTTTTAATGAGTTAACCGTCTCCGAGTAATCTGCATCAACCTTCCGCAGAACCGGCTCACGACACAAAAATCGCTAAATGTTCCAAAATAGAAAAAAAATAAGAAGAAGAAATAGCGAATGTAAAGCTATTATTATGCCTGGATACGATAAAATGAACCGGAATCGAATTTCGACTTTCTAAGCGGATTTCTCGAGGAAACAGAAGCTTAACAGAAGCGGAAAATCGCAAATTAGAGGGTCTTAGAGAAAGAATTCGGCTAAAATCTCGCCAGCTCATTACGGAGAAATGAGTCGTTCGTTTGCCCGTTTACAATCAAATTAGCACAATTTTGTCAAATCCGGCATTGCCCGAGCTACGTTGATTTCACATATCTTATCTGGTCCGATCGAGATTCAGAAGATTTGAGCCAAAAATCGTCTTACAAGTAATCAAAAATAGAAAAACACGAAAAGAGGTGTAACACTAGTACTGCACTCGCCCAAGCACGCTTAACTTCGGAGTTCTGATGGGATCCGGTGCATTAGTGCTGGTATGATCGCTCCCGACATTGAGTGGGATGTTTTTCTTTATCCCTCGAGTACGTGTGGCGCGGACGGCGATGGACAACACGCGGCACTTCTCTCGCCCAATCAGAACCATGAAGTTAAGCGTTCTGGCGCGATGGCAGGTAGGATGGGTGACCCCTGGAAGTCTCGTGTCGCGACCGTTTACGTAAATTATAGATAAAACAGTCAAATAATTGTTTTTAATGAGTAACCATCTCCGGAGTAATATGGTCATACCCTTCCGCACAGAACTGCTCAAGACAACAAAATCGTAAATATTCCCAGAAAATAGAAAAAAAAATTAGAAAGAAAATAGCAATAAAGCTATTATTATGCCTGGATACGATAAAATGGAACAGAATCGAATTTAGAACTTGCTAAGCGGATTTCTGGAGGAAACGGAAGCTTAACAGAAGCGGAAAATCGCAAATAAGAGGGTCTTAGAGATGGAATTCGGCCAAAATCTCGCCAGCTCATTGCAGAGTAATAAGTCTCGTCGTTTTCCCGTTTACAATAAAATTAGGCTTCAATTTTGTCCAAATCCTTGCAGTGCCCGAGCTACGTTGATTTCACATGTCTTATCTGGTCCCGATCGTGATTCAGATGATTTGAGCGAAAATCATCTGTCAACAAGTAATCAAAATAGAAAAAACACGAAAAGGGTGCAACACGAGGACTTCCAAGGGGGTCGCCCACCCTAGTACTGCTCTCGCCCAAGCACGCTTAACTTCGGAGTTCTGATGGGATCCGATGCATTAGTGCTGGTATGATCACACCCGACATTGAGTGGGATGTTTATTCTTATATCCCTCGAGTACGTGTGGACGCGGGCGGCGATGGACAACACGCGACACTGTTCTCGCCCAATCAGAACCATGAAGTTAAGCGTTCTGGTGCGATTGCCAGCGCTGGATGGGTGACCTCCCTGGGAAGTCCTTGTGTCGCGAACGTTTACGTAAATATGGATAAAACTGTCGAAATAATTTTTTTTAATGATTTAACCGTCTCCGGGAGTTAGATATGCGTACCCTTCCGCACAGAACCTGCTCAAGACAACAAAAATCGCTAAATGTTCTCAGAAAATATTAAAAAAATTAGAAGAAGAAAATAGCGAATGTAAAGCTATTATTATGCCTGGATACGATAAAATGGAACCGGAACGAATTTCAGACTTCCTAGCGGATTTCGAGGAGGAAACAGAAGCTTAACATAAGCGGTAAATAGCCAATTAGAGGGTTTTAGAGACGGAATTCGGCAAAATCTCGCCAGCTCATTGCGGGAGTAATGAGTCTCGTTCGTTTGCCCGTTAGCTACAATCAAATTAACCTGCAATTTTGTTCCAAATCCGGCAGTGCCCGAGCTACGTTGATTTCACATGTCTTATCTGGTCCCGATCGAGATTCAGATGATTTGAGCCGAAAATCGTCTGTGAACAAATAATCAAAATAGAAAAAAAGGAAAATGGGTGCAACACGAGGAACTTCCCAGGGGGTCACCCTTCGAGGGGCGATGGACAACACGCGGCACTGCTCTCGCCCAATCAGAACCATGAAGTTAAGCGTTCTAGCGCGATGGCAGAGCTAGGATGGGTGACCCTCCCTGGGAAGACCTCGTGTCGCGACCGTTTACGTAAATTATGGATAAAACAGTCGAAATAATTGTTTTAATGAGTTAACCGTCTCCGGAGTAATCTGCGTCATACCCTTTCGCACAGAAACCGGCTCACGACAACAAAAAATCGATAAATGTTCCCAGAAAATAGAAAAAACAAATAAGAAGAAGAAATATAGCGGAATGCTAAATCTATTAGTATGCCTGGGATACGATTAAAATGGAACGGAATCGAATTTTCGACTTCCTAAGCGGATTTCTCGAGGAAAACGGAAGCTTAAACGAAGCGGAAAATCGCAAATTAGAGGGTCTTAGTGAAGGAATTCAGCTAAAATCTCTCCAGCTCATTGCGGAGTAATGAGACTCCTTCGTTTGCCCGTTTAAAATCGAATTAGCCCTACAATTTTGTCCCAATCCGGCAGTGCCCGAGCTACGTTGATTTCACATGTCTATCTGTTCGTGATCCAGATTCAGATGATTTGAGCCGAAAATCGTCTGTCAACAAGTAATCAAAAATAGAAAAAACACGAAAAGGGGTGCAACACGAGGGACTACCTAAGGGGTCACCCATCCTAGTACTGCTCTCCCCCAAGCACGCTTAACTTAGTAGTTCTGATGGATCCGGTGCATTAGTTCTGGTATGATCGCACCCGACATTGAGTGGGATGTTTATTCTTATATCCCTCGAGTACGTGTGGCTGCGCGCGGCATGGACAACACGCGGCACTGCTCTCGCCAATCAGAACCATGAAGTTAAGCGTTCTGGCGAGATGCCAGAGCTAGGATGGGTGACCTCCCCTGGAAAGTTTCTCGTGTCGGCGAAGTTTACGTAAATTCTAGCTTAAACAGTAAAAATAATTGTTTTTAATGAGTAAACCATTTCCGGAGTAATCTGCATCATACCCTTCCGCACAGAACCGGCTCACGACAACAAAAATCGCTAAATGTTCCCAGAAAATTGAAAAAAATAAGAAGAAGAAAATAGCGAATGTAAAGCTATTATTATGCCTCGGATACGATAAAATGGAATCAGAATCGAATTTCGGACTTCCTAAACGGATTTCTCGAGGAAACGAAAGCTTAACAGAAGAGGAAAATCGCCAATTAGAGGTTCTTAAAGAAGGAATTCGGATAAAATCTCGCCAACTCATTGCAGAGTAATGAGTCTCATTCGTTTTGCCCATTTACAATCAAATTAGGCTACAATTTTGTCCAAATCCGGCAGAGCCCGAGCTACGTTGATTTCACATGTCTTATCTGGTGCCGATCAAGATTCAGATGATTTGAGCCGAAAATCGTCTGTCAACAAGTAATCAAAAATAGAAAAACAAGAAAAGGGGTGCAACACGAGGACTTCCCCGGGGGTCACCCATCCTAGTACTGCGCTGTCGCCCAAGCACGCTTAACTTCGAAGTTCTGATGGGATCCGGTGCATTAGTGCTCGTATGATCGCACCCGGCATTGAGTGAGATGTTTATTCTTATATCCCTCGAGTACGAGTGGATGCGGGCGGCGATGGACAACACGCAGCACTGCTCTCGCCCAACAGAACCATGAAGTTAAGAGTTCTTGCACGATTGCAGAGCTAGGATGGGTGACCTCACTGGAATGTCCTTGTGTCGTGATCTTTTACATTAATTATCGCTAAAACTGTTGAAATAATTGTTTTTAATGAGTTAACCATCTCCGGAGTAATCTGCGTCATACCCTTCCGCACAAAACCGGCTCACGACAACAAAAATCGCTAAATGTTCCCAGAAAATTGAAAAAAAATAAGATGAAGAAAATAACGAATGTAAGCTATTATTATGCCTGGAATACGATAAAATGAAACAGAAATCGAATTTAGAACTTGCTAAACAGATTTCTCGAGGAAACGGAAGCTTAACAGAAGCGGAAAATCGCAAATTAGAGGGTTTAAGAAGGAATTCGGCTAAAAATCTCGCTAGCTCATTGCGGAGTAATGAGTCTCGTTCGTTTGCCCGTTTACAATCAAATTAGCCTACAATTTTGTTCAAATCCGGCAGAGCCCGAGCTACGTTGATTTCACATGTCTTATCTGGTGTCGATCGAGATTCAGAAGATTTGAACCGAAATCGTCTGTCAACAAGTAATCAAAAATAGATTAACACGAAAAGAGGTGCAACACGAGGACTTCCCAGGGGTTCACCCATCATAGTACTGCTCTCGCCCAAGCACGTTTAACTCCGGAGTTCTGATGGGATCCGGTGCATTAGTGCTGGTATGATCGCACCCGACATTGATTGGGATGTTTATTATTATATACCTCGAGTACGTGTGGAGCGGGCGGCGATGGACAACAAGCGGCACTACTCTCGCCCAATCAGAACCATGAAGTTAAGCGTTCTGGCGCGATGGCAGAGGGAGGATTGGTGACCTCCCTGAGAAGTCTTCGTGTCGCGACTGTTTATGTAAATATTGGAAAAAACGGTCGAAATAATTATTTTAATGATTTTAACCGTCTCCGGAGTAATCTGCGTCATACCCTTCCGCACAGAACCGGCTCACGACAACAAAAATGTTCCCAGAAAATAGAAAAAAAATAAGAAGAAGAAAATAGCGAATGTAAAGCTATTATTATGCCTGGGATACGATAAAATGGAATGGAATCGAATTTCGGACTTCCTAAGCGGATTTCTCGAGGAAACGGAAGCTTAACAGAAGCGGAAAATCGCAAATTAGAGGGTCTTAAAGAAGGAATTCGGCCTAAAATCTCGCCAGATCAATGCGGAGAAATGAGTCTCGTTCGTTTGCCCGTTTACAATCAAATTAGGCTACAATTTTGTTCCAAATCCGGCAGTGCCCGAGCTACGTTGATTTCACATGTCTTATCTGGTCCCGATCGAAATTCAGATGATTTGAATCGAAAATCGTCTGTCAACAAGTAATCAAAAATAGATTAACACGAAAAGAGGTGCAACACGAGGACTTCCCAGGGGTTCACCCATCATAGTACTGCTCTCGCCAAGCACGTTTAACTCCGGAGTTCTGATGGGATCCGGTGCATTAGTGCTGGTATGATCGCACCCGACATTGATTGGGATGTTATTATTATATACCTCGAGTACGTGTGGAGCGGGCGGCGATGGACAACAAATAAATCCTTATATTATTTCGAAAATTCTGATTCAGCCCTTTAAACGTTCGTAAATTGCCCTTAGGTCCCAAATCTTTCGAAATATTGCATTTTGGTCCCTTAAATTTCGATACTTGCATGTTTATTTTATATGCCGGAACGTAAATTTTATCCGTGTGGGTTTTTCAATAAAAAAATACGAACTTTTTGGCAATCCGGCTATTTAATTCCAAACTATTTTTACCAAAACATTACTAATATTTTAATTAATTATAATATAGACTAATTGGCTTAATTAGGGGCTTATTAGGCCTAAAGCCTTGTTAGTGTTTAATTAAGTATATAATATGTAAACCTTTCCCATAACCCTACGATTCTTTCAAAAGGACACGGCCACTCTTCTGAAAGTACCTAGATTACACGGCACACACATGCTTAAAAATCGAGGCAAACTTTCGAGCATTGCCAAGGGAAAGTCTTAGCCAAGGTTCTTGCTCCGTTCTTCGTCATCGTCAACGGTTTTTTCATGCGTAAATTACGCATAGGCACACCTATTCTTCCCTTCAAACTATCATCACATCATATTATATTTTTATGCATGAAAATTTTGGGAAACAAGTGACACTTTGAATTATTTTCGTTTTTATGCAATCCATGAAATTCCAAGCATGATTTTGATTCAAACTTTTGTCGTTTACATGTATATACGGGCTGCCATGATATAGGTTATGTTTAGGCATGATTTTACGCGGGATTTAGAGTCCTAGATAATCACCTTAACACCACACATGCAATAGAACACAAGCTGTGCAGCAACTTGCTGTCATGGAGCAAAGGGGTTAGGTTTTATTGTTGCAGGGGCTAGGCATGCTTGGCTGGTTCCAGGGGTTAGCCAAGGTCGTGGGTGAGTTAGGGATAGAGTCCTAGCCATGCTAGGACTCGCGCTCAAGGGCTGGGAAGGAGTCCTAGCAAGCTATGACTCCCACCGGAGAATCAAGGGGAATTGCGTGCAGGGTTCTGGGCTTGTTGCAGGCTGGTGGGCATGGTCCAGGGGGCTTGGGCTGGGTCAGGTCGAGTCCTTAGGGTCCTTAGCGGGTGCACAACAGGTTGGTTCAGTGGCTGGGTTCGTTGGTAGATGCAGGGAAGCTTAATCAAGAGTCCTTGTCCAACAAGGATTTCTTGGCCATCTTATGGTAGAGGAGTATGGAGCTTGTTTTTTGGTTTGGGCTGTTTTCCATGGGATCTTTGGGCCCAGTAGCGTACTTTAGGATGTTGGTCAAGTTTTGGATCAACATGGTTCGGGGGGTAACTCGTGAAAATCAAGAGATGGCTCTAGGTCGAAGATTTTGGGTCATTAGGGTTTTTAAAACTTGGGAAAATTGAAAAAATGGTTCACGGGGGTTGAGTCGTGGTTCATAAGGGCTAAAATAATATAAAAAGACTAAATTCTCAACTGGTATCAACACTTAGGAATCTAGGTACATAAGCCTGGAGGTCCTGGGTTCAAGTGTTGGGGAAGGCGAAAGAAACCACTTACCAGGGGTGAGATATTCTATGAGTGACGGTGCATTGGCATGGGCCGAGGCCCATGCTGGACTATCCTAACGACCCATGAACTGTAGTGGTGCGTGGGTATGGGCCGAGGCCTTTGTTGGTTCAGCCTAATGGCCCATGATCATTATAGCACTGCTCTCGCTCAATCAGAACAATGAAGTTAAGCGTTCTGGCGCGATGGTAGAGCTAGGATGGGTGACCTCCCTGGGAAGTCCTCGTGTCGCGACCTTTTACGTAAATTATGGATAAAACAATCGAACTAATTGTTTTTAATGAGTTAACCGTCTCCGGAGTAATCTGCGTCATACCCTTCCGCACAGAACCGGCTCACGACAACAAAAATCGCTAAATGTTCCTAGAAAATAGAAAAAAAAATAGGAAAAAAAAATAGCGAATTTAAAGTTATTATTATGCCTGGGATAAGATAAAATGGAACCGGAATTGAATTTCGGACTTCCTAAGCGGATTACTCGAGGAAACGGAAGCTTAACAAAAGCGGAAAATCGCATATTAGAGGGTCTTAGAGAAGGAATTCGGCTAAAATATTGCCAACTCATTGCGGAGTAATGAGTCTCGTTCGTTTGCCCGTTTACAATCTAATTAGGCTACAATTTTGTCCAAATCTGGCAGAGCCCGAGCTACGTTGATTTTACATGTCTTATCTGGTCCCGATCGTGATTCAGATGATTTGAGCCAAAAATCGTCTGTGACAAGTAATCAAAAATAGAAAAACACGAAAAGGGTTCCAACACGAGGACTTCCCAGGTGGTCACCCATCCTAGTACTACTAGCCCAAGCACGCTTAACTTCGGAGTTCTGATTGGATCCAGTGCATTAGTACTGGTATGGTCGCAACCGACATTGAGTGGGGTGTTTATTCCTATATCCCTCGAGTACGTGTTGCGCGAGCGGCAATGGACAACACGCGGCACTGCTCTCGCCCAATCAGAACCATGAAGTTAAGCGTTCTGGCGAGATGGCAGAGCTAGGATGAGTGACCTCCCTGGGAAGACCTCGTGTCGCGATCGTTTAAGTAAATTATGGATAAAACAGTCGAAATAATTGTTTTTAATGAGGTTAACCGCCTCCGGAGTAATCTGCGTCATACCCTTCCAAACAGAACAGGCTAACGACAACAAAATCGCTAAATGTTTCCAGAAATAAAAAAAAAAGAAGAATAAAATAGCGAATGTAAAACTATTAATATGCCTGGGATACGATAAAATGGAATCGAAATCGAGTTTCGAACTTCCTAAGCGGATTTATCGAGGAAACGAAAGCTTAACCAAAGCGGAAAATCGCAAATTAGAGGGTCTTAGAGAAGGAATTCGGCTAAAATCTCGCCAGCTCATTGCGAAGTAATGAGTCTCGTTCATTTGCCCGTTTACAATCAAATTAGGCTACAATTTTTTCCAAATCCGGCAGTGCCCGAGCTATGTTGATTTCACATGTCTTATCTTGTCCTGATCGAAATTCAGATGATTTGAGCCGAAAATCGTCTGTCAACAAGTAATTAAAAATAGAAAAATACGAAAAGGGGTGCAACACGAGTTCTTCCCAGGGGGTCAACCATCCTAGTACTGCTCTCGCCCAAGCACGCTTAACTTCGGAGTTCTGATGGATCCGGTGCATTAGTGCTGGTATGATCGCACCCGACATTACTTGTAAAGCGGGCGGCGATGGACAACACGCGGCACTGATCTCGCCGAATTAGAACCATGAAGTTAAGCGTTCTGGCGCGATGACAGAGCTAGGATGGGTGACCTCCCTGGGAAGTCCTCGTGTCGCGACCCATTACGTAAATAATTGTTTTTAATTATTGTTTTTAATGAGTTAACCGTCTCCGGAGTAATCTGCGTCATACCCTTCCGCACAGAACCGGATAACGACAACAAAAATCGCTTAATGTTCCCAGAAAATAAAAAAAAAATAAGAAGAAGAAAATAGCGAATGTAAAGCTATTATTATGCCTGGGATATGATAAAATGGAACGAAATCGAATTTCGGACTTCCTAAGCGGATTTCTCGAGGAAACAGAAGCTCAACAGAAGCGGAAAATCGCAAATTAGAGGGTCTTAGAGAAGGAATTGGGCTAAAATCTCTCCAGCTCATTGCGGAGTAATGAGTCTCGTTCGTTTGCCTGTTTACAATCAAACTAGGCTACTATTTTGTCCAAATCCGGTAGTGCCCGAGTTACGGTGATTTCACATGTATTTTCTGGTCCCGATCGTGATTCAGATGATTTGAGCCGAAAATCGTCTGTCAACAAGAAATCAAAAATAGAAAAACACGAAAAGGGGTGCAACACGAGGACTTCCCAGTGGGGGAAACCCATCCTAGTACTGCTCTCACCCAAGCACGCTTAACTTCGGAGTTCTGATTGGATCCAGTGTATTAGTACTGGTATGATCGCAACCGACATTGAGTGGGATGTTTATTTTTATATCCCACGAGTACGTGTGGCGCGAGCGGCGATTGACAACACGCGGCACTACTCTCGCCAAATCAGAACCATGAAGTTAAGCGTTCCGGCGAGATGGCAGAGCTAGGATGGGTCACCTCCCTGGGAAGTTCTCGTGTCCCGACCGTTTACGTAAATTATAGCTAAAACAGTCGAAATAATTGTTTTTAATGAGTTAACCGTCTCTGGAGTAATCTGCGTCATACCCTTTCGCACAGAACCGACTCACGATCACAAAAATCGCAAAATGTTCCTCGAAAATAGAAAAAAATTAGAAGAAGAAACAGAAGCTTAACATAAGCGGTAAATAGCAAATTAGAGGGTTTTAGAGAAGGAATTCGGCAAAATCTCGCCAGCTCATTGCGGAGTAATGAGTCTCGTTCGTTTGCCCGTTTACAATCAAATTAGCCTGCAATTTTGTCCAAATCCGGCAGTGCCCGAGCTACGTTGATTTCACATGTCTTATATGGTCCCGATCGAGATTCAGATGATTTGAGCCGAAAATCGTCTGTGAACAAGTAATCAAGAATAGAAAAACACGAAAAGGAGTGCAACACGAGGACTTCCCAGGGGGTCACCCATTCTAGTACTGCTCTCGCCCAAGCACTCCGGCCCAAGCACGCTTAACTTCGCAGTTCTGATTGGATTCGGTGAATTAGTGCTGGTATGATCGCACCCGACATTGAGTGGGATGTTTATTCTTATATCCCTCGAGTACGTGTGGAGCGGGCGGCGATGGACAACACGCAGCACTGCTCTCGCCCAATCAGAACCATGAAGTTAAGCGTTCTGGCGAGATGGCAGAGCTAGGATGGGAGACCTCTCTAGGAAGTCCTCGTGTCACGACCGTTTACGTAAATTATAGCTAAAACAGTCGAAATAATTGTTTTTAATGAGTTAACCGTCTCCGGAGTAATCTGTGTCATACCCTTCCGCACAAAACCGGCTCACGACCACAAAAATCGCTAAATGTTCCCAGAAAATAGAAAAAAAATAAGAATAAGAAAATAGCGAATGCAAATCTATTATTATGCCTGCGATACGTTAAAATGGAACCGGAATCGAATTTCGGACTTCCTAAGCAGATTTCTCGAGGAAACGGAAGCTTGACAGAAGCGGAAAATCGCAAATTAGAGGGTCTTAGAGAAGAAATTCGGCTAAAATCTCGCCAGTCCGCAATGAGTCTCGTTCGTTTGCCCGTTTACAATAAAATTACGCTACAATTTTGTCTAAATCGGACAGTGCCCGAGCTACGTTGATTTCACATGTCTTATCTGGTCCAGATCGAGATTCAGATGATTTGATCCGAAAATCGTCTGTCAACAGGTAATCAAAAATAGAAAAACACGAAAAGGGGTGCAACAGAGAACTTCCCAGAGGGTCACCCATTCTAGTACTGCTCTCGCCCTAGCACGCTTAACTTCGGAGTTCTGATGGGATCCGGTGCATTAGTGCTCGTATGATCGCACCCGGCATTGAGTGAGATGTTTATTCTTATATCCCTCGAGTACAAGTGGAGCGGGCGGCGATGGACAACACGCAGCACTGCTCTCGCCCAACAGAACCATGAAGTTAAGGGTTCTGGCACGATTGCAGAGCTAGGATGGGTGACCTCCCTAGGAAATCCTTGTGTCGCGACCGTTTACTGTAAATTATGGTTAAAACAGTAGAAATAATTGTTTTTAATGAGTTAACCGTCTCCGGAGTAATCTGCGTCATACCCTTCCGCACAGAACCGGCTCACGACAACAAAAATCGCTAAATGTTCTCAGAAAATAGAAAAAAAATAAGAATAATAAAATAGCGAATGTTTAGCTATTATTATGCTTGAGATACGATAAAATGGAATCGGAATCGAATTTCGGACTTCTAAGCGGATTTCTCGAGGAAACGGAAACTTTACAGAAGTGGAAAATCGCAAATTAGAGGGTCTTAGAGAAGGAATTCGATTAAAATCTCGCCAGCTCATTGCGCAGCAATGTGTCTCGTTCGTTTGCCCGTTTACAATCAAATTAGGCTACAATTTTGTCCAAATCCGGCAGTGCCCGAGCTACATTGATTTTACATGTCTTATCTTGTCTCGATCGAGATTCAGATGATTTGAGCCGAAAATCGTCTGTCAACAATTAATCAAAAATAGAAAAACACGAAAAGAGGTACAATATGAGGACTTCCCAAGGGGTCACCCATCCTAGTACTGCTCTCTCCCAAGCACGCTTAACTTTTGAGTTCTGATGGTATCCGATGCATTAGTGCTGGTATGATCGCACCCGACATTGAGTGGGATGTTTATTTTTATATCCCTCGAGTACGAGTGGAGCGGGCGGCGATGGACAACCCGCGGCACTGCTCTCGCCCAACAGAACCATGAAGTTAAGCGTTCTGGCGCGATTGCAGAGCTAGGATGGGTGACCTCCATGGGAAGTCCTCGTGTCGCGACCGTTTACGTAAATTATGGCTAAAACAGTAGAAATAATTGTTTTTAATGAGTTAACCGTCTCCGGAGTAATCTGCATCATACCCTTCCGCATAGAATCGGCTCACGACAACAAAAATCGCTAAATGTTCCCAGAAAATAGAAAAAAATAAAAATAAGAAAATAGCGAATGTAAAGCTATTATTATGCTTGGGATACGATAAAATGGAATCGGAATCGAATTTCGGACTTCTTAAACGGATTTCTCGAGGAAACGGAAGTTTAACAGAAGCGGAAAATCGCAAATTAGAGGGTCTTAGAGAAGCAATTCGGCTAAAATCTCGCCAGCTCATTGCGGAGCAATGAGTCTCGTTCGTTTGACCGTTTACAAACAAACTATCTTACAATTTTGTCCAAATAAGGCAGTGCCCGAGCTACGTTAATTTCACATGTCTTATCTGGTCCCGATCGAGATTCAGATGATTTGAGCCGAAAATCGTTTGTCAACAAGTAATCAAAAATAGAAAAACACCAAAAGTGGTGCAACACGAGGACTTCCCAGGGGGTCACCCATCCTAGTATTGCTCTCGTCCAAGCACGCTGAACTTCGGAGTTCTGATGGGATCTTGTGCATTAGTGCTGGTATGATCACACCCGACATTGTGTGGGATGTTTATTCTTATATCCCTTGAGTACGTGTGGAGCTGGCGGCGATGGACAACACGCGGGACTGCTCTCGCCCAATCAGAACCATGAAGTTAAGCATTCTGGCGCGATGGCAGAGCAAGGATGGACCTCCTGGGAAGTCCTCGTGTCACGATCGTTTACGTAAATTATGGCTAAAACAATCGAAATAATTGTTTTTAATGAGTTAACCGTCTCCGGAGTAATCTGCGTCATACCCTTCCACACAGAACCGGCTCACGACAACAAAAATCGCTAAATTTTCTCAGAAAATAGAAAAAAAATAAGAATAAGAAAAAAGCGAATGTAAAGCTATTATTATGGCTGAGATACGATAAAATGGAACTGGAATCGAATTTCGGACTTTCTAAGCAGATTTCTCGAGGAAACGAAAGTTTAACAGAAGCGGAAAATCGCAAATTAGAGGGTCTTAAAGAACAAATTCGGCTAAAATCTCGCCAGCTCATTGCGGAGTAATGAGTCTCGTTCGTTTGCCTGTTTACAATCAAATTAGCCTACAATTTTGTCCAAATCCGGCAGTGCCTGAGCCACGTTGATTTCACATGTCTTATCTGGTTCCGATCGAGATTCAGATGATTTGAGCCGAAAATCGTCTGTCAACAAATTATCAAAAATAGAAAAAAACAAAAAGGGGTGCAACACGATGACTTCCCAGGGGGTCGCCCATCCTAGTACTGGTCTCGCCCAAGCATGCTTAACTTCGAAGTTCTAATGGTATCCGGTGCATTAGTGCTGGTATGATCGCACCCGACATTCAGTGGGTTGTTTATTCTTATATCCCTCGAGTACGTGTGTAGCGGGCGACGATAGACAACAAGCGGCACTGCTCTCGCCCAATCAGAACCATGAAATGAAGCGTTCTGGCGCAATGGCAGAGCTAGGATGGTTCACCTACCGGGAAGTCCTCGTGTCGCGACCGTTTACGTAAATTATGGCTAAAACAGACGAAATAATTGTTTTTAATGAGTTTACCGTCTCCGGAGTAATCTGTGTCATACCCTTCCGCACAGAACCGGCTAACGATAACAAAAATCGATAAATGTTTTGAGAAAATAGAAAAAAAATAAGAATAGAAAAATAGCGAATGTAAAGCTATTATTATGCCTGAGATATGATAAAATGGAACCGGAGTCGAATTTCGAACTTCCTAAGCAGATTTTTCGAGGAAACGGAAGCTTAACAGAAGCGGAAAATCGCAAATTAGAGGGTCTTAGAGATGAAATTCGGCTAAAATCTCGCCAGTCCGCAATGAGTCTCGTTCGTTTGCCCGTTTACAATCAAATTAGGCTACAATTTTGTCCAAATCCGGCAGTGCCTGAGCTACTTTCATTTCACATGTTTTATCTTGTCCCGATCGAGATTCAGATGATTTGAGCCGAAAATCGTCTGTCAACAGGTAATCAAAAATAGGAAAACACGAAAAAGGGTGCAACACGAGGACTTCCCAGGGGGTGTTCTGATGGGATCCGGTGCATTAGTGATGGTATGATCGCACCTGACATTGAGTGGGATGTTTATTCTCATATCCTTCGAGTACGAGTGAAGCGGGCGGCGATGGACAACACGCGGCACTGCTCTCGCCCAACAGAACCATGAAGTTAAGCGTTCTGGCGCGATTGCAGAGCTAGGATGAGTGACATCCCTGGGAAGTTCTCGTGTCGCGACCGTTTACGTAAATTATGGCTAAAACAGTAGAAATAATTGTTTTTAATGAGTTAACCGTCTCTGGAGTAATCTGCGTCATACCCTTCCGCACAAAACCGGCTCATGACAACAAAAATCGCTAAATGTTCCCAGAAAATAGAAAAAAAAATAAGAATAAGAAAATAGCGAATGTAAAGATATTATTATGCTTGGGATACGATAAAATGGAACCGGAATCAAATTTCGGACTTCCTAAGCCGATTTCTCGAGGAAACGGAAGCTGAACAGAAGCGAAAAATCGCAAATTAAAGGGTCTTAGAGAAGGAATTTGGCTAAAATCTCGCCACCTCATTGCTGAGTAATTAGTCTCGTTCGTTTGCCCGTTTACAATTAAATTAGCCTACAATATTTTCCAAATCCGGCAGTGCCCGAGCTACGTTGATTTCACATGTCTTATCTGGTCACGATCGAGATTCAGATGATTTGAGCCGAAAATCGTCTGACAACAAATAATCAAAAATAGAAAAACACGAAAAAGAGTGCAACACAAGGACTTCCCAGGGGGTCACCCATCCTAGTACTGCTCTCGCTCAAGCACGCTTAACTTCGAAGTGCTGAGGGGATGTGGAGCATTAGTGATTGTATGATCGCACCTGACATTGAGTAGGATGTTTATTCTTATATCCCTCGAGTATGTGTGGAGCTGGCGGCGATGGATAACACGCGGCACTGCTCTCGCCCAATCAGAACCATGAAGTTAAGCATTCTGGCGCGATGGCAGAGCTAGGATGGGTGACCTCCATGGGAAGTCCTCGTGTCGCGACCGTTTACGTAAATTATGGATAAAACAGTCGAAATTATTGTTTTTAATGAGTTAACCGTCTCCGGAGTAATCTGCTTCATACTCTTCCGCACAGAACCAGCTCACTACAACAAAAATCGATAAATGTTCCAAAAAAAATAGAAAAAATTAAGAAGAATAAAATAGCGAATGTAAAGCTATAATTATGCCTCGTATACGATAAAATGGAACCGGAATCGAATTTCGAACTTCCTAAGCGGATTTCTCGAGAAAACGAAAGCTTAACAGAAGCGTAAAATTTCGCCAGCTCATTGCGGAGCAATGGGTCTCGTTGTTTTGCCCATTTACAATAAAATTAGCCTACAATTTTGTCTAAATCCGGCAGTGCCCGAGCTACGTTAATTTCACATGTCTTATCTGGTCACGATCGAGATTCAGATGATTTGAGCTGAAAATCGTCTGTCAACAAGTAATCAAAACCATGAAGTTGATGGGTGACCTCCTTGGGAAGTGCTCGTGTCGCGACCGTTTACGTAAATTATGTATAAAACAGTCGAAAATAAATTTTTTTAATGAGTTAACCATCTCTGGAGTAAATTGCGTCATACCATTCCGCGCAAAACCGGTTCACGACAATAAAAATCGCTAAATGCTCCCAAAAAATAGAAAAAAAAGGAATTCGGCTAAAATCTTACAATAAAATAGAACAGGAATCGAATTTCGGACTTTCTAAGCGGATTTCTCGAGGAAACGGAAGCTTAACAGAAGCGAAAAATCGCAAATTAGAGGGTCTTAGAGAAGGAATTCGGCTAAAATCTCGCCAGCTCATTGCGGAGTAATGAGTCTCATTCGTTTGTCTGTTTACAATCAAATTCGGCTACAATTTTTTCCAAATCCGGCAGTGTCCGAGATACGTTGATTTTTTCCAAATCCGGCAGTGTCCGAGATACGTTGATTTCAAATTCGGCTACAATTTTTTCGCATTAGTGGTGGTATGATCGCAACTGACATTGAGTGGGATGTTTATTCTTATATCCCTCGAGTATGTGTGGAGCGGGCGGCGATGGACAACACGCGGCACTGCACTCGCCCAATCAGAACCATGAAGTTAAGCGTTCTGGCGCGATGGCAGAGCAAGGATGGGTGACCTCCCCAGGAAGTCCTCGTGTCGCGACCGTTTACGTAAATTATGGCTAAATCAGTCGAAGTAATTGTTTTCAATGAGTTAACCATCTCCGGAGTAATATGCATCATACCCTTCCGCCCAGAACCGGCTCACGACAACAAAAATCGTTAAATGTTCCCAGAAAATAGAAAAAAAATAAGAATAAGAAAATAGCGAATGTAAAGCTATTATTATGCCTTGGATACGATAAAATGGAGCCGTAATCGAATTTTGGACTTCCTAAGCGGATTTCTCGAGGAAACGGAAGCTTAAAAGAATCGGAAAATCGCAAATTAGAGGGTCTTAGAGAAGGAAATTTGGCTAAAATCTCGCCAGCTCATTGCGATGTAATGAGTCTCGTTCGTTTGCCCGTTTACAATCAAATTAGGATACAATTTTGTCCAAATTCGGCAGCGCCCGAGCTACGTTGATTTCACATGTCTTATCTGGTCCCGATCGAGATTTAGATGATTTGAGCCGAAAATCGTCTGTTAACAAGTAATCAAAAATAGAAAAACAAGAAAAGGGGTGCAACACGAGGACAGCCCAGGGGGTCACTCATCCTAGTACTGCTCTCGCCCAAGCACATATAACTTCGGAGTTCTGATGGGATCCGGTGCATTAGTGCTGGTAAGATCGCACCCGACATTGAGTGGGATGTTTATTCTTATATCCCTCGAGTACGTGTGGAGCGGGTGGCGATGGACAACACGCGGCACTGCTCTCGCCCAATCAAAACTATGAAGTTAAGCGTTCTGGCGCGATGGCCGAGCTAGGTTGGGTGACCTCCCTGGGAAGTCCTCGTGTCACGACCGTTTACGTAAATTATGGATAAAACAGTCGAAAATAATTTTTTTTAATGAGTTAACCGTCTCCGGAGTAATCTGCGTCATACCATTCCACACAGAACCGGCTCACGACAAAAAAAATTGCTAAATGTTACCAAAAAATAGAAAAAAATAAGAAGAAGAAAATAGCGAATGTAAAGCTATTATTATGCCTGGGATACGATAAAATGGAACCGGAATCGAATTTCGAACTTCCTAAGCGTATTTCTCGAGGAAACAGAAGCTTAACAGAAGCGGAAAATCGCAAATTAGAGGGTCTTAGAGAAGGAATTCGGCTAAAATCTCGCCAGCTCATTGCAGAGTAATGAGTCTCATTCGTTTGTCCGTTTACAATCAAATTCGGCTACAATTTTGTCAAAATCCGGCAGTGCCCGAGATAAGTTGATTTCACATGTCTTATCTGGTCCTGATCGAGATTCAGATGATTTGAGCCAAAAATCGTCTGTCAACAATTAATCAAAAATAGAAAAACACGAAAAGAGGTGCAACACGAGGAATTCCAAGGGGCTCACCCATCCTGGTACTGCACTCGCCCAAGCACACTTAACTTCGGAGTTCTGATGGGATCCGGTGCATTAGTGCTGGTATGATCGCACCCGACCTTGAGTGGGATGTTTATTCTTTTATCCCTCGTGTACGTTTGGAGCAGGCGGCGATTGACAACACGCGGCACTACTCTATCCCAATCAGAACCATGAAGTTAATCATTCTGGCGCGATGGCAGAGATAGGATGGGTGACCTCCCTGGGAAGTCCTCGTGTCTAGACGGTTTACGTAAATTATGGCTAAAACAGCCGAAATAATTGTTTCAAATGAGTTAACCATCTCCGGAGTAATCGGCGTCATACCCTTCCGCGCAGAACCGGCTCACGACAACAAAAATCGCTAAATGCTCCCAAAAAATAGAAAAAAAAATAAGAATAAGAAAATAGCGAATGTAAAGCTATTATTATGCCTGTGATACGATAAAATGGAACCTGAATCGAATTTCGGACTTCCTAAGCGGATTTCTCGAGGAAACGGAAGCTTAACAGAAGCGGAAAATCGCAAATTAGAGGGTCTTAGAGAAGGAATTCGGCTAAAATCTCGCCAGCTCATTGCGGAGTAATGAGTCTCGTTCGTTTTCCCGTTTACAATCAAATTAGGCTACAATTTTGTCCAAATCCGGCAGTGCCTGAGCTACTTTGATTTCACATGTCTTATTTGGTCCCGATCGAGATTCAGATGATTTGAGCCGAAAATCGTCTGTCAACATTTAATCAAAAATAGAAAAACACGAAAAGGGGTGCAACACGAGGAAATCCCAAGAGGTCACACAGCCTAGTACAGCTCTCGTCCAAGCACGCTTAACTTCGGAGTTCTGAGGGTATCCGGTGCATTAATGCTGGTATGATCGCACCTGACATTGAGTGGGATGTTTATTCTTATATCCCTCGAGTATGTGTGGAGCGGGCGGCGATGGACAACACGCGGCACTGCTCTCGCCCAATCAGAACCATGAAAATAAGCGTTCTGGCGCGATGGCAGAGCTAGGATGGGTGACCTCCCTAGGAAGTCCTCCTGTCGCGACCGTTTACGTAAATTATGGCTAAAACAGTCGAAATAATTGTTTTTAATGAGTTAACCATCTCCGGAGTAATCTGCATCATACCCTTCCGCACAGAACCGGCTCACGACAACAAAAATCGCTAAATGTTCCTAGAAAATAGAAAAAAAATAAGAATAAGAAAATAGCGAATGTAAAGTTATTATTATGCCTGGGATACGATAAAATGGAACCGGAATCAAATTTTGGACTTCCTAAGCGGATTTCTCGAGGAGACGGAAGCTTAACAGAAGCGGAAAATCGCAAATTAGAGGGTCTTAGAGAAGGAATTCGGCTAAAATCTCGCCAGCTCATTGCGAAGTAATGAGTCTCGTTCGTTTGCCCGTTTACAATCAAATTAGGCTACAATTTTGTTCAAATCCGGCAGTGCCTGAGCTACTTTGATTTCACTTGTCTTATCTGGTCACGATCGAAATTCAGATGATTTGAGCCGAAAATCGTCTGTCAACAATTAATCAATAATAGAAAAACAAGAAAAGGGATACAACACGAGGAATTCCCAAGGGGTCACCCATCCTAGTATAGCTCTCGTCCAAGAACGCTTAACTTCGGAGTTCTGAGGGGATCCGGTGCATTAATCCTGGTATGATCGCACCTGACATTGAGTGGGATGTTTATTTTTATATCCCTCGAGTATGTGTGGAGCGGGCGGCGAAGGACAACACGCGGCACTGCTCTCGCCCAATCAGAACCATGAAGTTAAGCGTTCTGGCGCGATGGGAGAGCTAGGATGGGTGACCTCCCTGGGAAGTCCTCTTGTCGCGACCGTTTACGTAAATTATGGCTAAAACAGTCGAAATAATTGTTTTTAATGAGTTAACCTTCTCCGGAGTAATCTGCGTCATACCCTTCCGCACAGAACCGGCTCACGACAACAAAAATCGCTAAATGTTCCTAGAAAATAGAAAAAAAAATAAGAATAAGAAAATAGCAAATGTAAAGCTATTATTATGCCTGGGATACGATAAATGGAACCGGAATCGAATTTTGGACTTCCTAAGCGGATTCTCGAGGAAACGGAAGCTTAACAGAAGCGGAAAATCGCAAATTAGAGGGTCTTAGAGAAGGAATTCGGCTAAAATCCTCCATCTCATTGCGGAGTAATGAGTCTCGTTCGTTTGCCCGTTTACAATCAAATTAGCCTACAATTTGTCCAAATCCGACAGTGCCCGAGCTACGTTGATTTCACATGTCTTATCTGGTCCCGATCGAGATTTAGATGATTTGAGCCGAAAATCGCCTGTCAACAAGTAATCAAAAATAGAAAAACACGAAAAGGGGAACAATACGATGACTTCCCACGGGGTCACCCATCCTAGTACTGCTCTCGCCCAAGTACGCTTACATTCGAAGTTCTGATGGGATCCGGTGCATTAGTGCTAGTATGATCGCACCCGACATTGAGTGGATTTTTAATCTTATATCTTTCGAGTACGTGTGGAGCGGGCGACGATGGACAACACGCGGCACTGCTCTCGCCAAATCAAAACCATGAAGTTAAGCGTTCTGGCGCGATGGCCGAGCTAGGATGGGTGACCTTCCTGGAAGTCCTTGTGTCGCGACCGTTTACGTAAATTATGGGTAAAACAGTCGAAATAATTGTTTTTAATGAGTTAACCATCTCCGGAGTAATCTGCGTCACACCCTTCCGCACAGAACCGGCTCACGGCAATATAAATCGCTAAATGTTCCAAGAAAATAAAAAAAAATAAGTAGAAGAAAAAAGCGAATGTAAAGCTATTATAATGCTTAAGATATGATAAAATGGAACAGGAATCGAATTTCGAACTTCCTAAGCGGATTTCTCGATGAAACGGAAGCTTAACAGAAGCGGAAAATCGCAAATTAGAGTGTCTTAGAGAAGGAATTCGGCTAAAATCTCGCCAGCTCATTGCGGAGTAATGAGTCTCGTTCGTTTGCCCGTTTACAATCAAACTAGGCTACAATTTTGTCCAAATCCGGTAGTGCCCGAGCTACGTTGATTTCACATGTCTTATCTTGTCACGATCGAGATTCAGAGGATTTGAGCCGAAAATCGTCTATACACAAGTAATCAGAAATAGAAAAACACGAAAAGGGGTGCATCATGAAGACTTACCAGGGGGTCAGCCATCCTAGTACTGCTCTCGCCCAAGCACGCTTAACTTCGGAGTTCTGATGGGATCCGATGCATTAGTGCTGGTATGATCGCACCCGACATTGAGTGGGATTTTTATTCTTATATCTCTCGAATACGTGTGGAGTGGGCGACGATGGACAACACGCGGCACTGCTCTCGCCCAATCAGAACCATGAAGTTAAGCGTTTTAGCGCGATGGTAGAGCTAGAATGGGTGACCTTTCTGGGAAGTCCTCGTGTCGCGACCATTTACGTAAATTATGGCTAAAACAGTCGAAATAATTGTTTTTAATGAGTTAACCGTCTCCGGAGTAATCTGCGTCATACCCTTCCGCACAGAATCGGCTCACGGCAACAAAAATCGCTAAATGTTCCGAGAAAATAGAAAAAAAAATAAGAAGAAGAAAATAGCGAATGTTAAGCTGTAATTATAACTGAGATACCATAAAATGGAACAGGAATCTAATTTCGAACTTCCTAAGCGGATTTCTTGAGGAAACGGAAGCTTAAAAGAAGCGAAAAATCGCAAATTAGAGAGTCTTAGAGAAGGAATTCGGCTAAAATCTCGCCAGCTCATTGCAGAGTAATGAGTCTCATTCGTTTGTCCGTTTACAATCAAATTCGGCTACAATTTTGTCAAAATCCGGCAGTGCCCGAGATAAGTTGATTTCACATGTCTTATCTGGTCCCGATCGAGATTCAGATGATTTGAGCCGAAAATCGTATGTCAACAAGTAATCAAAAATAGAAAAACACGAAAAGGGGTACAACAAGTGGACTTCACAGGGGGTCACCCATCCTAGTACTGCTCTCGCCCAAGCACGCTTAACTTCGGAGTTCTGATGGGATCCGGTGCATTATTGCAGGTATGATCGCACCCGAAATTGAGTGGGATTTTTATTCTTATATCTCTCGAGTACGTGTGAAGCGGGCGACGATGAACAACACGCGACACTGCTCTCGCCAAATCAGAACCATGAAGTTAAGCGTTCTGGCGCGATGGCAGAGCTAGGATGGGTGACCTCCATGGGAAGTCCTCGTGTCGCGACCGTTTACGTAATTTATAGCTAAAGCAGTCGAAATAATTGTTTTTAATGAGTTAACCGACTCGGAGTAATCTGCGTCATACTCTTTTCCGCACAGAACCGGCTCACGACAACAAAAATCGCTAAATGTTCTTAAAAATATAAAAAAAATAAGAAGAAGAAAATAGCGAATGTAAAGCTATTAACAGAAGCGGAAAATCGCAAATTAGAGGGTCTTAGAGAAGGAATTCGGCTAAAATCTCGCCAGCTCATTGCGTAGCATTTAGTCTCAGTCATTTGCTTGTTTACCCATCCTAGTACTGCTCTTGCCCAAGCACGCTTAACTTCGGAGTTCTGATTGGATCCGGTGCATTAGTGCAGGTATGATCGCACCCGACATTGAGTGGGATGTTTATTCTTATATCTCTCTAGTACGTGTGGAGCGGGCGACGATGGACAACACGCGGCACTGCACTCGCCCAATCAGAACTATGAAGTTAAGCGTTCTGGCGCGATGGCCGAGCTAGGATGGGTGACCTTCCTGGGAAGTCATTGTGTCCCGACCGTTTACGTAAATTATGGCTAAAACAGTCGAAATAATTGTTTTAATGAGTTAACCGTCTCCGGAGTAATCTGCGTCATACCCTTCCACACAGAACCGGCTCACAGCAACAAAAATCGCTAAATGTTCCCAGAAAGTAGAAAAAAATAAGAAGAAGAAAATAGCAAATGTAAAGCTATTATTATGCCTGAGATACGATAAAATGGAACAGGAAACGAATTTCGAACTTCCTAAGCAGATTTCTCGAGGAAACGGAAGCTTAACAGAAGCGGAAAGTCGCAAATTAGAGGTCTTAGAGATGGAATTCGCCTAAAATCTCGCCAGCTCATTTCGGAGTAATGATTCTCGGTCGTTTGCTCGTTCACAATCAAATTAGCCTACAATTTTGTCCAAATCCGGCAGTGCCCGAGCTACGTTGATTTCACATGTCTTATTTGGTCCCGATCGAGATTCAGATGATTTGAGCCGAAAATCGGCTGTCAACAATTAATCAAAAATAGAAAAACACGAAAAGGGGTGCAACACGAGGACTTCCCAGGGGGTCAGACATCCTAGTACTACTCTTGCCCAAGCATGCTTAACTTCGGAGTTCTGATGGGATCCGGTGCATTAGTGCTGGTATGATCGCACCCGATATTGAGTGGGAAGTTTATTCTTATATCTCTCGAGTACGTGTGGAGCGGGCGACGATGGACAACACGCGGCACTGCTCTCGCTCAATAAGAACCATGAAGTTAAGCGTTCTGGCGCGATGGCAGAGCTAGGATGGGTCACCTTCCTGGGAAGTCCTCGTGTCGCCACCGTTTACGTAAATTAGGGCTAAAACTGTCGAAATAATTGTTTTTAATGAGTTAACCATCTCCGGAGTAATCTTTGTCACACCCTTCCGCACAGAACCGGCTCACGGCAATATAAATCGCTAAATGTTCCCAGAAAATAGAAAAAAATAAAAAGAAGAAAATAGCGAATGTAAAGCTATTATTATGCCTAAGATACGATTAAATGGAACAGGAATCGAATTTCGAACTTCCTAAGAGGATTTCTCGATGAAACGAAAGCTTAACAGAAGCGGAAAATCGCAAATTAGAGGGTCTTAGAGAAGGAATTCGGCTAAAATCTCGCCAGCTCATTGCGGAGTAATGAGTCTCGTTCGTTTGCCCGTTACAATCAAACTAGGCTACAATTTTGTCCAAATCCGGTAGGGCCCGAGCTACGTTGATTTCACATGTCTTATATGGTTTCGATCGAGATTCAGATGATTTGAGCCGAATATCGTCTGTCAACAAGTAATCAAAAATAGAAAAACAAGAAAAGGGGTGCATCACGAGGACTTAGCAGGGGGTCACCCATCCTAGTACTGCTCTCGCCCAAGCACGCTTAACTTTGGAGTTCTAATGGGATCCGGTGCATTAGTGTTGGTATGATCGCACCCGACATTGAGTGGGATTTTTATTCTTATATCCCTCGAGTACGTGTGGAGCGGGCGGCGATAGACAACACGCGGCATTGCTCTCGCCCAATAAAAACCATGAAGTTAGCGTTCTGGCCCGATGGCAGAGTTAGGATGGGTGACCTCCCTGGGAAGTCCTCGTGTCGCGACCGTTTACGTAAATTATGGCTAAAACAGTCGAAATAATTGTTTTAATGAGTTAACCGTCTCCGGAGTAATCTGCGTCATACCCTTCCGCACAGAACCGGCTCACAACAATAAAAATCGCTAAATGTTCCCAGAAAATAGAAAAAAATAAGAAGAAGAAAATAGCGAATATAAAGCTATTATTATGTCTGAGATACGATAAAATGGAACAAGAATCGAATTTAGAACTTCCTAAGCGGATTTCTCGAGGAAACAGAAGCTTAACAGAAGCGGAAAATCGCAAATTAGAGGGTCTTAGAGAAGGAATTCGGCTAAAATCTCGCCAGCTTATTGCGTAGTAATGAGTCTCGTCCGTTTGCCCGTTTACAATCAAATTAGCCTACAATTTTGTCCAAATCCGGCAGTGCCCGAGCTACTTTCATTTCACATGTCTTATCTGGTCTCGATCGAGATTCAGATGATTTGAGCCGAAAATCGTCTGTCAACAAGTAATCAAAAATAGAAAAACACGAAAAGGGGTGCAACACGAGGACTTCCCAGGGGGTCACCCATCCTAGTACTGCTCTCGCCCAAGCACGCTTAACTTCGAAGTTCTGATGGGATCCGGTGCATTATTGCTGGTATGATCGCACCGGACATTGAGTGGGATGTTTATTCTTATATCCCTCGAGTACGTTTGGAGCGGGCGGCGATGGACAACACGCGGCACTGCTCTCGCCCAATCATAACCATGAAGTTAAGCGTCCTGGCGCGATGGCAGAGCGAGGATGGGTGACCACCCTGGGAAGACCTCGTGTCGCGACCGTTTACGTAAATTATGGATAAAACAGTCGAAATAATTGTTTTTAATGAGTTAACCGTCTCCGGAGTAATCTGCGTCATACCCTTCCGCACAGAACCGGCTCACGACAACAAAAACCGATAAATGTTCCCAGAAAATAGAAAAAAAAATAAGAAGAAGGAAATAACGAATGTAAAGCTATTATTATTCTTGGGATACGATAAAATGGAACCAGAATCGAATTTCGAACTTCCTAAGCGGATTTCTCGAGGAAACGAAAGCTTAACAGAAGCGGTAAATCGCAAATTAGAGGGTCTTAGAGAAGGAATTCGGCTAAAATCTCGTCAGCTCATTGCGTAGTAATGAGTCTCGTCCGTTTGCCCGTTTACAATCAAATTAGCCTACAATTTTGTCCAAATCCGGCAGTGCCCGAGCTACTTTCATTTCACATGTCTTATCTGGTCCGATCGAGATTCAGATGATTTGAGCCCAAAATCGTCTGTCAACAAGTAATCAAAAATAAAAAAAAAACACGAAAAAGGGTGCAACACGAGGACTTCCCAGGGGGTCACCCATCCTTGTATTGCTCTCGCCCATCTTAACTTCGGAGTTCTGATGGGATCCGGTGCATTAGTGCTGGTATGATCGCACCCGACATTGAGTGGGATGTTTATTCTTATATCCCTCGAGTACGTGTGGAGCGGGCGGCGATGGAAAACACGCGGCACTGCTCTCGCCCAATCATAACCATAAATGTAAGCGTTCTGGCGCGATGGCAGAGCTAGGATGGGTGACCTCCCTGGGAAGACCTCGTGTCGCGACCGTTTACGTAAATTATGAATAAAACAGTCGAAATAATTGTTTTTCATGAGTTAACCGTCTCCGGAGTAATCTGCGTCATACCCTTCCGCACAGAACCGGCTCACGACAACAAAAATCGATAAATGTTCCCAGAAAATAGAAAAAAAATAAGAAGAAGGAAATAACGAATGTAAAGCTATTATTATTCTTAGGATACGATAAAATGGAACCAGAATCGAATTTCGAACTTCCTAAGCGGATTTCTCGAGGAAACGAAAGCTTAACAGAAGCGGTAAATCGCAAATTAGAGGGTCTTAGAGAAGGAATTCGGCTAAAATCTCGTCAGCTCATTGCGTAGTAATGAGTCTCGTCCGTTTGCCCGTTTACAATCAAATTAGCCTACAATTTTGTCCAAATCCGGCAGTGCCCGAGCTACTTTCATTTCACATGTCTTATCTGGTCTCGATCGAGATTCAGATGATTTGAGCCGAAAATCGTCTGTCAACAAGTAATCAAAAATAGAAAAACACGAAAAGGGGTGCAACACGAGGACTTCCCAGGGGGTCACCCATCCTAGTACTGCTCTCGCCCAAGCACGCTTAACTTCGGAGTTCTGATGGGATCCGGTGCATTAGTGCTGGTATGATCGCACCGACATTGAGTGGGATGTTTATTCTTATATCCCTCGAGTACGTGTGGAGCGGGCGGCGATGGACAACACGCGGCACTGCTCTCGCCCAATCATAACCATGAAGTTAAGCGTCCTGGCGCGATGGCAGAGCTAGGATGGGTGACCACCCTGGGAAGACCTCGTGTCGCGACCGTTTACGTAAATTATGGATAAAACAGTCGAAATAATTGTTTTTAATGAGTTAACCGTCTCCGGAGTAATCTGCGTCATACCCTTCCGCACAGAACCGGCTCACGACAACAAAAACCGATAAATGTTCCCAGAAAATAGAAAAAAAAATAAGAAGAAGGAAATAACGAATGTAAAGCTATTATTATTTCTTTGTATACGATAAAATGGAACCAGAATCGAATTTCGAACTTCCTAAGCGGATTTCTCGAGGAAACGAAAGCTTAACAGAAGCGGTAAATCGCAAATTAGAGGGTCTTAGAGAAGGAATTCGGCTAAAATCTCGTCAGCTCATTGCGTAGTAATGAGTCTCGTCCGTTTGCCCGTTTACAATCAAATTAGCCTACAATTTTGTCCAAATCCGGCAGTGCCCGAGCTACTTTCATTTCACATGTCTTATCTGGTCCGATCGAGATTCAGATGATTTGAGCCGAAAATCGTCTGTCAACAAGTAATCAAAAATAAAAAAAACACGAAAAAGGGTGCAACACGAGGACTTCCCAGGGGGTCACCCATCCTAGTACTGCTCTCGCCCAAGCACGCTTAACTTCGGAGTTCTGATGGGATCCGGTGCATTAGTGCTGGTATGATCGCACCCGACATTGAGTGGGATGTTTATTCTTATATCCCTCGAGTACGTGTGGAGCGGGCGGCGATGGACAACACGCGGCACTGCTCTCGCCCAATCATAACCATGAAGTTAAGCGTTCTGGCGCGATGGCAGAGCTAGGATGGGTGACCTCCCTAGGAAGACCTCGTGTCGCGACCGTTTACGTAAATTATAGATAAAACAGTCGAAATAATTGTTTTTAATGAGTTGACCGTCTCCGGAGTAATCTGCGTCATACCCTTCCGCACAGAACCGGCTCACGACAACAAAAATCGATAAATGTTCCCAGAAAATAAAAAAAAAATAAGAAGAAGGAAATAAGGAATGTAAAGCTATTATTATGTTTGGGATACGATAAAATGGAACCGGAATCGAATTTCGAACTTCCTAAGCGGATTTCTCGAGGAAACGAAAGCTTAACAGAAGCGGTAATCGCAAATTAGAGAGTCTTAGAGAAGGAATTCGGCTAAAATCTCGTCAGCTCATTGCGTAGTAATGAGTCTCGTCCGTTTGCCCGTTTACAATCAAATTAGCCTACAATTTTGTCCAAATCCGGCAGTGCCCGAGCTACTTTCATCTAACATGTCTTATCTGGTCCCGATCGAGATTCAGATGATTTGAGCCGAAAATCGTCTGTCAACAAGTAATCAAAAATAGAAAAACACGAAAAGGGGTGCAACACGAGGACTTCCCAGGGGGTCACCCATCCTAGTACTGCGCTTTCGCCCAAGCACGCTTAACTTCGGAGTTCTGATGGGATCCGGTGCATTAGTGCTGGTATGATCGCACCCGACATTGAGTGGGATGTTTATTCTTATATCCCTCGAGTACGTGTGGAGCGGGCGGCGATGGACAACACGCGGCACTGCTCTCGCCCAATCATAACCATGAAGTTAAGCGTTCTGGCGCGATGGCAGAGCTAGGATGGGTGACCTCCCTAGGAAGACCTCGTATCGCGACCGTTTACGTAAATTATGGATAAAACAGTCGAAATAATTGTTTTTAATGAGTTAACCATCTCCGGAGTAATCTGCGTCATACCCTTCCGCACAGAACCGGCTCACGACAACAAAAATCGATAAATGTTCCCAGAAAATAGAAAAAAAATAAGAAGAAGGAAATAACGAATGTAAAGCTATTATTATGCCTCGGATACGATAAAATGGAACCGGAATCGAATTTCGAACTTCCTAAGCGGATTTCTCGAGGAAACGAAAGCTTAACAGAAGCGGTAAATCGCAAATTAGAGGGTCTTAGAGAAGGAATTCGGCTAAAATCTCGTCAGCTCATTGCGTAGTAATGAGTCTCGTCCGTTTGCCCGTTTACAATCAAATTAGCCTACAATTTTGTCCAAATCCGGCAGTGCCCGAGCTACTTTCATTTCACATGTCTTATCTGGTCCGATCGAGATTCAGATGATTTGAGCCGAAAATCGTCTGTCAACAAGTAATCAAAATAGAAAAACACGAAAAGGGGTGCAACACGAGGACTTCCCAGGGGGTCACCCATCCTAGTACTGCGCTTTCGCCCAAGCACGCTTAACTTCGGAGTTCTGATGGATCCGGTGCATTAGTGCTGGTATGATCGCACCCGACATTGAGTGGGATGTTTATTCTTATATCCCTCGAGTACGTGTGGAGCGGGCGGCGATGGACAACACGCGGCACTGCTCTCGCCCAATCATAACCATGAAGTTAAGCGTTCTGGCGCGATGGCAGAGCTAGGATGGGTGACCTCCCTGGGAAGACCTCGTATCGCGACCGTTTACGTAAATTATGGATAAAACAGTCGAAATAATTGTTTTTAATGAGTTAACCGTCTCCGGAGTAATCTGCGTCATACCCTTCCGCACAGAACCGGCTCACGACAACAAAAATCGATAAATGTTCCCAGAAAATAGAAAAAAAATAAGAAGAAGGAAATAACGAATGTAAAGCTATTATTATGCCTCGGATACGATAAAATGGAACCGGAATCGAATTTCGAACTTCCTAAGCGGATTTCTCGAGGAAACGAAAGCTTAACAGAAGCGGTAAATCGCAAATTAGAGGGTCTTAGAGAAGGAATTCGGCTAAAATCTCGTCAGCTCATTGCGTAGTAATGAGTCTCGTCCGTTTGCCCGTTTACAATCAAATTAGCCTACAATTTTGTCCAAATCCGGCAGTGCCCGAGCTACTTTCATTTCACATGTCATATTTGGTCCCGATCGAGATTCAGATGATTTGAGCCGAAAATCGTCTGTCAACAAGTAATCAAAAATAGAAAAACACGAAAAGGGGTGCAACACGAGGACTTCCCAGGGGGTCACCCATCCTAGTACTGCGCTTTCGCCCAAGCACGCTTAACTTCGTAGTTCTGATGGGATCCGGTGCATTAGTGCTGGTATGATCGCACCCGACATTGAGTTGGATGTTTATTCTTATATCCCTCGAAGACGTGTGGAGCGGGCGGCGATGGACAACACGCGGCACTGCTCTCGCCCAATCATAACCATGAAGTTAAGCTTTCTGGCGCGATGGCAGAGTTAGGATGGGTGACCTCCCTGGGAAGACCTCGTGTCGCGACCGTTTACGTAAATTATGGATAAATAGTCGAAATAATAGTTTTTAATGAGTTCATCGTCTCCGGAGTAATCTGCGTCATACCCTTCCGCACAGAACCGGCTCACGACAACAAAATCGATAAATGTTCCCAGAAAATAGAAAAAAATAAGAAGGAAATAACGAATGTAAAGCTATTATTATGCTTGGATACGATAAAATGGAACCGGAATCGAATTTCGAACTTCCTAAGCGGATTTCTCGAGGAAACGAAAGCTTAACAGAAGCGGTAAATCGCAAATTAGAGGGTCTTAGAGAAGGAATTCGGCTAAAATCTCGTCAGCTCATTGCGTAGTAATGAGTCTCGTCCGTTTGCCCGTTTACAATCAAATTAGCCTACAATTTTGTCCAAATCCGGCAGTGCCCGAGCTACTTTCATTTCACATGTCTTATCTGGTCTCCGATCGAGATTCAGATGATTTGAGCCGAAAATCGTCTGTCAACAAGTAATCAAAAATAGAAAAACACGAAAAGGGGTGCAACACGAGGACTTCCCAGGGGGTCACCCATCCTAGTACTGCTCTTCGCCCAAGCACGCTTAACTTCGGAGTTCTGATGGGATCCGGTGCATTAGTGCTGGTATGATCGCACCCGACATTGAGTGGGATGTTTATTCTTATATCCCTCGAGTACGTGTGGAGCGGGCGGCGATGGACAACACGCGGCACTGCTCTCGCCCAATCATAACCATGAAGTTAAGCGTTTCTGGCGCGATGGCAGAGCTAGGATGGGTGACCTCCCTGGGAAAGACTCGTGTCGCGACCGTTTACGTAAATTATGGATAAAACAGTCGAAATAATTGTTTTAATGAGTTAACCAGTCTCCGGAGTAATCTGCGTCATACCCTTCCGCACAGAACCGGCTCACGACAACAAAATCGATAAATGTTCCCAGAAAATAGAAAAAAAATAAGAAAGAGGAAATAACGATGTAAAGCTATATTATGCCTGCGGATACGATAAAATGGAACCGGTAATCGAATTTCGAACTTCCTAGCGGATTTTCGAGAAACGAAAGCTTAACAGAAGCGGGTAAATCGCAAATTAGAGGGTCTTAGAGAAGGAATTCGGCTAAAATCTCGTCAGCTATTGCGTAGTAATGAGTCTCGTCGTTTGCCCGTTTACAACTAAATTAGCCTACAATTTTGTCCAATCCGGCAGTGCCCGAGCTACTTTCATTTCACATGTCTTATCTGGTCCGATCGAGATTCAGATGATTTGAGCCGAAAATCGTCTGTCAACAAGTAATCAAAAATAGAAAAACACGAAAAAGGGGTGCAACACGAGGACTTCCCAGGGGGTCACCCATCCTAGTATACTGCACTTTCGCCCAAGCACGCTTAACT
>NC_134559.1:41863409-41879361 GCF_025594145.1 Primulina tabacum
AGCGGCGCATGGACAACACGCGCCTGCTCTCGCCCAATCATAACCACGAAGTTAAGCGTTCTGGCCGATGGCAGAGGTAGGATGGGTGACCTCCCTGGGAAGACCTCGTGTCGACCGTTTACGTAAATTATGGAAAAACAGTCGAAATAATTGTTTTAATTAGTTAACCGTCTCCGGAGTAATCTGCGTCATACCCTTCCGCACAGAACCGCTCACGACAACAAAAATCGATAAATGTTCCCAGAAAATAAAAAAAATAAGAAGAAGGAAAATAACGAATGTAAAGCTATTATTATGCCTGGGATACGATAAAATGGAACCGGAATCGAATTTCGAACTTCCTAAGCGGATTTCTAGGAAACGAAAGCTTAACAGAAGCGTAAATCGCAATTAGAGGGTCTTAGAGAAGGAATTCGGCTAAAATCTCGTCAGTCATTGCGTAGTAATGAGTCTCGTCCGTTTGCCCGTTTACAATCAAATTAGCCTACAATTTTGTCCAAATCCGGCAGTGCCCGAGCTACTTTCATTTCACATGTCTATCTGGTCCCGATCGAGATTCAGATGATTTGAGCCGAAAATCGTCTGTCACAAGTAATCAAAATAGAAAAACACGAAAAGGGTGCAACACGAGGACTTCCCAGGGGTCACCCATCCTAGTACTGCTCTCGCCCAAACGCTTAACTTCGGAGTTCTGATGGGATCCGGTGCATTAGTGCTGGTATGATCGCACCGACATTGAGTGGGATGTTTATTCTTATATCCCTCGAGTACGTGTGGAGCGGGCGGCGATGGACAACACGCGGCACTGCTTCGCCCAATCATAACCGAAGTTAAGCGTTCTGGCGCGATGGCAGAGTAGATGGGTGACCTCCCTGGGAAGACCTCGTGTCGCGACCGTTTACGTAAATTATGGATAAAACAGTCGAAATAATTGTTTTAATTAGTTAACCGTCTCCGGAGTAATCTGCGTCATACCCTTCCGCACAGAACCGGCTCACGACAACAAAAATCGATAATGTTCCCAGAAAATAGAAAAAAAAAAATAAGAAGGAAATAACGAATGTAAAGCTATTATTATGCCTGGGATACGATAAAATGGAACCGGAATCGAATTTCGAACTTCCTAAGCGGATTTCTCGAGGAAACGAAAGCTTAACAGAAGCGTAAATCGCAAATTAGAGGGTCTTAGAGAAGGAATTCGGCTAAAATCTCGTCAGCTCATTGCGTAGTAATGAGTCTCGTCCGTTTTCGTTTACAATCAAATTAGCCTACAATTTTGTCCAAATCCGGCAGTGCCCGAGCTACTTTCATTTCACATGTCTTATCTGGTCCCGATCGAGATTCAGATGATTTGAGCCGAAAATCGTCTGTCAACAAGTAATCAAAAATAGAAAAACACGAAAAAGGGTGCAACACGAGGACTTCCAGGGGTCACCCATCCTAGTAGCTGATGGGATCCGGTGCATTAGTGCTGGTATGATCGCACCCGACATTGAGTGGGATGTTTATTCTTATATCCCTCGAGTACGTGTGGAGGGCGGCGATGGACAACACGCGGCACTGCTCTCGCCCAATCATAACCATGAAGTTAAGCGTTCTGGCGCGATGGCAGGTAGGATGGGTGACCTCCCTGGGAAGACCTCGTGTCGCGACGTTTACGTAAATTATGGATAAAACAGTCGAAATAATTTTTTTAATAGTTAACCGTCTCCGGAGTAATCTGCGTCATACCCTTCCGCACAGAACCGGCTCACGACAACAAAAATCGATAAATGTTCCCAGAAAATAGAAAAAAATAAGAAGAAGGAAATAACGAATGTAAAGCTATTATTATGCCTGGGATACGATAAAATGGAACCGGAATCGAATTTCGAACTTCCTAAGCGGATTTCTCGAGGAAACGAAAGCTTAACAGAAGCGTAAATCGCAAATTAGAGGGTCTTAGAGAAGGAATTCGGCTAAAATCTCGTCAGCTCATTGCGTAGTAATGAGTCTCGTCGTTTGCCCGTTTACAATCAAATTAGCCTACAATTTTGTCCAAATCCGGCAGTGCCGAGCTACTTTCATTTCACATGTTTATTGGTCCCGATCGAGATTCAGATGATTTGAGCCGAAAATCGTCTGTCAACAAGTAATCAAAATAGAAAAACACGAAAAGGGTGCAACACGAGGACTTCCCAGGGAGTCACCCACCCTAGTACTGCTCTTGCCCAAGCACGCTTAACTTCGGAGTTCTGATGGGATCCGGTGCATTAGTGCTGGTATGATCGCACCCGACATTGAGTGGGATGTTTATTCTTATATCCCTTGAGTACGTGTGGAGCGGGCGGCGATGGATAACACGCGGCACTGCTCTCGCCCAATCATAACCACGAAGTTAAGCGTTCTGGCGCGATGGCAGAGGTAGGATGGGTGACCTCCCTGGGAAGACCTCGTGTCGCAATCGTTTACGTAAATTATGGATAAAACAGTCGAAATAATTGTTTTAATTAGTTAACCGTCTCCGGAGTAATCTGCGTCATACCCTTCCGCACAGAACCGGCTCACGACAACAAAAATCGATAAATGTTCCCAGAAAATAGAAAAAAAATAAGAAGAAAGAAATAACGAATGTAAAGCTATTATTATGCCTGGATACGATAAAATGGAACCGGAATCGAATTTCGAACTTCCTAAGCGGATTTCTCGAGGAAACGAAAGCTTAACAGAAGCGGTAAATCGCAAATTAGAGGGTCTTAGAGAAGGAATTCGGCTAAAATCTCGTCAGCTCATTGCGTAGTAATGAGTCTCGTCCGTTTGCCCGTTTACAATCAAATTAGCCTACAATTTTGTCCAAATCCGGCAGTGCCGAGCTACTTTCATTTCACATGTCTCATCTGGTCCCGATCGAGATTCAGATGATTTGAGCCGAAAATCGTCTGTCAACAAGTAATCAAAAATAGAAAAACACGAAAAAGGTGCAACACGAGGACTTCCCAGGGGGTCACCCATCCTAGTACTGCTCTCGCCCAAGCACGCTTAACTTCCGAGTTCTGATGGGATCCGGTGCATTAGTGCTGGTATGATCGCACCCGACATTGAGTGGGATGTTTATTCTTATATCCCTCGAGTACGTGTGGAGCGGGCGGCGATGGACAACACGCGGCACTGCTCTCGCCCAATCATAACCATGAAGTTAAGCGTTCTGGCGCGATGGCAGGTAGGATGGGTGACCTCCCTGGGAAGACCTCGTGTCGCGACCGTTTACGTAAATTATGGATAAAACAGTCGAAATAATTGTTTTTAATGAGTTAACCGTCTCCGGAGTAATCTGCGTCATACCCATTCGCACAGAACCGGCTCACGACAACAAAAATCGATAAATGTTCCCAGAAAATAGAAAAAAAATAAGAAGAAGGAAATAACGAATGTAAAGCTATTATTATGCCTGGGATACGATAAAATGGAACCGGAATCGAATTTCGAACTTCCTAAGCGGATTTCTCGAGGAAACGAAAGCTTAACAGAAGGTAAATCGCAAATTAGAGGGTCTTAGAGAAGGAATTCGGCTAAAATCTCGTCAGCTCATTGCGTAGTAATGAGTCTCGTCCGTTTGCCGTTTACAATCAAATTAGCCTACAATTTTGTCCAAATCCGGCAGTGCCCGAGCTACTTTCATTTCACATGTTTATCTGGTCCCGATCGAGATTCAGATGATTTGAGCCGAAAATCGTCTGTCAACAAGTAATCAAAAATAGAAAAACACGAAAAAGGGTGCAACACGAGGACTTCCCAGGGGGTCACCATCCTAGTACTGCTCTCGCCCAAGCACGCTTAACTTCGGAGTTCTGATGGGATCCGGTGCATTAGTGCTGGTATGATCGCACCGACATTGAGTGGGATGTTTATTCTTATATCCCTCGAGTACGTGTGGAGCGGGCGGCGATGGACAACACGCGGCACTGCTCTCGCCCAATCATAACCATGAAGTTAAGCGTTCTGGCGCGATGGCAGAGCTAGGATGGGTGACCTCCCTGGGAAGACCTCGTGTCGCGACGTTTACGTAAATTATGGATAAAACAGTCGAAATAATTGTTTTAATGAGTTAACCCTCCGGAGTAATCTGCGCCCTTCCGCACAGAACCGGCTCACGACAACAAAAATCGATAAATGTTCCCAGAAAATAGAAAAAAAATAAGAAGAAGGAAATAACGAATGTAAAGCTATTATTATGCCTGGGATACGATAAAATGGAACCGGAATCGAATTTCGAACTTCCTAAGCGGATTTCTCGAGGAAACGAAAGCTTAACAGAAGCGTAAATCGCAAATTAGAGGGTCTTAGAGAAGGAATTTGGCTAAAATCTCGTCAGCTCATTGCGTAGTAATGAGTCTCGTCTGTTTGCCCGTTTACAATCAAATTAGCCTACAATTTTGTCCAAATCCGGCAGTGCCCGAGCTACTTTCATTTCACATGTCTTATCTGGTCCCGATCGAGATTCAGATGATTTGAGCCGAAAATCGTCTGTCAACAAGTAATCAAAAATAATAAAACACGAAAAGGGTGCAACACGAGGACTTCCAGGGGTCACCCATCCTAGTACTTCTCTCGCCCAAGCACGCTTAACTTCGGAGTTCTGATGGGATCCGGTGCATTAGTGCTGGTATGATCGCACCCGACATTGAGTGGGATGTTTATTCTTATATCCCTCGAGTACGTGTGGAGCGGGCGGCGATGGACAACACGCGGCACTGCTCTCGCCCAATCATAACCATGAAGATAAGCGTTATAGCGCGATGGCAGAGCTAGGATGGGTGACCTCCCTGGGAAGACCTCGTGTCGCGACCGTTTACGTAAATTATGGATAAAACAGTCGAAATAATTTTTTTAATGAGTTCACCGTCTCCGGAGTAATCTGCGTCATACCCTTCCGCACAGAACCGGCTCACGACAACAAAAATCGATAAATGTTCCCAGAAAATAGAAAAAAATAAGAAGAAGGAAATAACGAATGTAAAGCTATTATTATGCCTGGGATACGATAAAATGGAACCGGAATCGAATTTCGAACTTCCTAAGCGGATTTCTCGAGGAAACGAAAGCTTAACAGAAGCGGTAAATCGCAAATTAGAGGGTCTTAGAGAAGGAATTCGGCTAAAATCTCGTCAGCTCATTGCGTAGTAATGAGTCTCGTCCGTTTGCCCGTTTACAATCAAATTAGCCTACAATTTTGTCCAAATCCGGCAGTGCCCGAGCTACTTTCATTTCACATGTCTTATCTGGTCCCGATCGAGATTCAGATGATTTGAGCCGAAAATCGTCTGTCAACAAGTAATCAAAAATAGAAAAACACGAAAAAGGGTGCAACACGAGGACTTCCAGGGGGTCACCCATCCTAGTACTGCTCTCGCCCAAGCACGCTTAACTTCGGAGTTCTGATGGGATCCGGTGCATTAGTGCTGGTATGATCGCACCCGACATTGAGTGGGATGTTTATTCTTATATCCCTCGAGTACGTGTGGAGCGGGCGGCGATGGACAACACGCGGCACTGCTCTCGCCCAATCATAACCATGAAGTTAAGCGTTCTGGCGCGATGGCAGAGTAGGATGGGTGACCTCCCTGGGAAGACCTCGTGTCGCGACGTTTACGTAAATTATGGATAAAACAGTCGAAATAATTGTTTTTAATGAGTTAACCGTCTCCGGAGTAATCTGCGTCATACCCTTCCGCACAGAACCGGCTCACGACAACAAAAATCGATAAATGTTCCCAGAAAATAGAAAAAAAATAAGAAGAAGGAAATAACGAATGTAAAGCTATTATTATGCCTGGGATACGATAAAATGGAACCGGAATCGAATTTCGAACTTCCTAAGCGGATTTCTCGAGGAAACGAAAGCTTAACAGAAGCGGTAAATCGCAAATTAGAGGGTCTTAGAGAAGGAATTCGGCTAAAATCTCGTCAGCTCATTGCGTAGTAATGAGTCTCGTCCGTTTGCCCGTTTACAATCAAATTAGCCTACAATTTTGTCCAAATCCGGCAGTGCCCGAGCTACTTTCATTTCACATGTCTTATCTGGTCCCGATCGAGATTCAGATGATTTGAGCCGAAAATCGTCTGTCAACAAGTAATCAAAAATAGAAAAACACGAAAAAGGGTGCAACACGAGGACTTCCAGGGGGTCACCCATCCTAGTACTGCTCTCGCCCAAGCACGCTTAACTTCGGAGTTCTGATGGGATCCGGTGCATTAGTGCTGGTATGATCGCACCCGACATTGAGTGGGATGTTTATTCTTATATCCCTCGAGTACGTGTGGAGCGGGCGGCGATGGACAACACGCGGCACTGCTCTCGCCCAATCATAACCATGAAGTTAAGCGTTCTGGCGCGATGGCAGAGCTAGGATGGGTGACCTCCCTGGGAAGACCTCGTGTCGCGACCGTTTACGTAAATTATGGATAAAACAGTCGAAATAATTGTTTTTAATGAGTTAACCGTCTCCGGAGTAATCTGCGTCATACCCTTCCGCACAGAACCGGCTCACGACAACAAAAATCGATAAATGTTCCCAGAAAATAGAAAAAAAAATAAGAAGAAGGAAATAACGAATGTAAAGCTATTATTATGCCTGGGATACGATAAAATGGAACCGGAATCGAATTTCGAACTTCCTAAGCGGATTTCTCGAGGAAACGAAAGCTTAACAGAAGCGTAAATCGCAAATTAGAGGGTCTTAGAGAAGGAATTCGGCTAAAATCTCGTCAGCTCATTGCGTAGTAATGAGTCTCGTCCGTTTGCCCGTTTACAATCAAATTAGCCTACAATTTTGTCCAAATCCGGCAGTGCCCGAGCTACTTTCATTTCACATGTCTTATCTGGTCCCGATCGAGATTCAGATGATTTGAGCCGAAAATCGTCTGTCAACAAGTAATCAAAAATAGAAAAACACGAAAAAGGGTGCAACACGAGGACTTCCCAGGGGTCACCCATCCTAGTACTGCTCTCGCCCAAGCACGCTTAACTTCGGAGTTCTGATGGGATCCGGTGCATTAGTGCTGGTATGATCGCACCCGACATTGAGTGGGATGTTTATTCTTATATCCCTCGAGTACGTGTGGAGCGGGCGGCGATGGACAACACGCGGCACTGCTCTCGCCCAATCATAACCATGAAGTTAAGCGTTCTGGCGCGATGGCAGAGCTAGGATGGGTGACCTCCCTGGGAAGACCTCGTGTCGCGACCGTTTACGTAAATTATGGATAAAACAGTCGAAATAATTGTTTTTAATGAGTTAACCGTCTCCGGAGTAATCTGCGTCATACCCTTCCGCACAGAACCGGCTCACGACAACAAAAATCGATAAATGTTCCCAGAAAATAGAAAAAAAAATAAGAAGAAGGAAATAACGAATGTAAAGCTATTATTATGCCTGGGATACGATAAAATGGAACCGGAATCGAATTTCGAACTTCCTAAGCGGATTTCTCGAGGAAACGAAAGCTTAACAGAAGCGGTAAATCGCAAATTAGAGGGTCTTAGAGAAGGAATTCGGCTAAAATCTCGTCAGCTCATTGCGTAGTAATGAGTCTCGTCCGTTTGCCCGTTTACAATCAAATTAGCCTACAATTTTGTCCAAATCCGACAGTGCCCGAGCTACTTCATTTCACATGTCTTATCTGGTCCCGATCGAGATTCAGATGATTTGAGCCGAAAATCGTCTGTCAACAAGTAATCAAAAATAGAAAAACACGAAAAAGGGTGCAACACGAGGACTTCCCAGGGGGTCACCCATCCTAGTACTGCTCTCGCCCAAGCACGCTTAACTTCGGAGTTCTGATGGGATCCGGTGCATTAGTGCTGGTATGATCGCACCGACATTGAGTGGGATGTTTATTCTTATATCCCTCGAGTACGTGTGGAGCGGGCGGCGATGGACAACACGCGGCACTGCTCTCGCCCAATCATAACCACGAAGTTAAGCGTTCTGGCGCGATGGCAGGTAGGATGGGTGACCTCCCTGGGAAGACCTCGTGTCGCGATCGTTTACGTAAATTATGGATAAAACAGTCGAAATAATTGTTTTAATAGTTAACCGTCTCCGGAGTAATCTGCGTCATACCCTTCCGCACAGAACCGGCTCACGACAACAAAAATCGATAAATGTTCCCCAAAAATAGAAAAAAAAATAAGAAGAAGGAAATAACGAATGTAAAGCTATTATTATGCCTGGGATACGATAAAATGGAACCGGAATCGAATTTCGAACTTCCTAAGCGGATTTCTCGAGGAAACGAAAGCTTAACAGAAGGTAAATCGCAAATTAGAGGGTCTTAGAGAAGGAATTCGGCTAAAATCTCGTCAGCTCATTGCGTAGTAATGAGTCTCGTCCGTTTGCCCGTTTACAATCAAATTAGCCTACAATTTTGTCCAAATCCGGCAGTGCCCGAGCTACTTTCATTTCACATGTCTTATCTGGTCCCGATCGAGATTCAGATGATTTGAGCCGAAAATCGTCTGTCAACAAGTAATCAAAAATAGAAAAACACGAAAAGGGTGCAACACGAGGACTTCCCAGGGGTCACCCATCCTAGTACTGCTCTCGCCCAAGCACGCTTAACTTCGGAGTTCTGATGGGATCCGGTGCATTAGTGCTGGTATGATCGCACCCGACATTGAGTGGGATGTTTATTCTTATATCCCTCGAGTACGTGTGGAGCGGGCGGCGATGGACAACACGCGGCACTGCTCTCGCCCAATCATAACCATGAAGTTAAGCGTTCTGGCGCGATGGCAGAGCTAGGATGGGTGACCTCCCTGGGAAGACCTCGTGTCGCGACCGTTTACGTAAATTATGGATAAAACAGTCGAAATAATTGTTTTTAATGAGTTAACCGTCTCCGGAGTAATCTGCGTCATACCCTTCCGCACAGAACCGGCTCACGACAACAAAAATCGATAAATGTTCCCAGAAAATAGAAAAAAAAATAAGAAGAAGGAAATAACGAATGTAAAGCTATTATTATGCCTGGGATACGATAAAATGGAACCGGAATCGAATTTCGAACTTCCTAAGCGGATTTCTCGAGGAAACGAAAGCTTAACAGAAGCGTAAATCGCAAATTAGAGGGTCTTAGAGAAGGAATTCGGCTAAAATCTCGTCAGCTCATTGCGTAGTAATGAGTCTCGTCCGTTTGCCCGTTTACAATCAAATTAGCCTACAATTTTGTCCAAATCCGGCAGTGCCCGAGCTACTTTCATTTCACATGTCTTATCTGGTCCCGATCGAGATTCAGATGATTTGAGCCGAAAATCGTCTGTCAACAAGTAATCAAAAATAGAAAAACACAAAAAGGGTGCAACACGAGGACTTCCCAGGGGTCACCCATCCTAGTACTGCTCTCGCCCAAGCACGCTTAACTTCGGAGTTCTGATGGGATCCGGTGCATTAGTGCTGGTATGATCGCACCCGACATTGAGTGGGATGTTTATTCTTATATCCCTCGAGTACGTGTGGAGCGGGCGGCGATGGACAACACGCGGCACTGCTCTCGCCCAATCATAACCATGAAGTTAAGCGTTCTGGCGCGATGGCAGAGCTAGGATGGGTGACCTCCCTGGGAAGACCTCGTGTCGCGACCGTTTACGTAAATTATGGATAAAACAGTCGAAATAATTGTTTTTAATGAGTTAACCGTCTCCGGAGTAATCTGCGTCATACCCTTCCGCACAGAACCGGCTCACGACAACAAAAATCGATAAATGTTCCCAGAAAATAGAAAAAAAAATAAGAAGGAAATAACGAATGTAAAGCTATTATTATGCCTGGGATACGATAAAATGGAACCGGAATCGAATTTCGAACTTCCTAAGCGGATTTCTCGAGGAAACGAAAGCTTAACAGAAGCGGTAAATCGCAAATTAGAGGGTCTTAGAGAAGGAATTCGGCTAAAATCTCGTCAGCTCATTGCGTAGTAATGAGTCTCGTCCGTTTGCCCGTTTACAATCAAATTAGCCTACAATTTTGTCCAAATCCGGCAGTGCCCGAGCTACTTTCATTTCACATGTCTTATCTGGTCCCGATCGAGATTCAGATGATTTGAGCCGAAAATCGTCTGTCAACAAGTAATCAAAAATAGAAAAAACACGAAAAAGGGTGCAACACGAGGACTTCCCAGGGGGTCACCCATCCTAGTACTGCTCTCGCCCAAGCACGCTTAACTTCGGAGTTCTGATGGGATCCGGTGCATTAGTGCTGGTATGATCGCACCCGACATTGAGTGGGATGTTTATTCTTATATCCCTCGAGTACGTGTGGAGCGGGCGGCGATGGACAACACGCGGCACTGCTCTCGCCCAATCATAACCATGAAGTTAAGCGTTCTGGCGCGATGGCAGAGCTAGGATGGGTGACCTCCCTGGGAAGACCTCGTGTCGCGACCGTTTACGTAAATTATGGATAAAACAGTCGAAATAATTGTTTTAATGAGTTAACCGTCTCCGGAGTAATCTGCGTCATACCCTTCCGCACAGAACCGGCTCACGACAACAAAAATCGATAAATGTTCCCAGAAAATAGAAAAAAAAATAAGAAGAAGGAAATAACGAATGTAAAGCTATTATTATGCCTGGATACGATAAAATGGAACCGGAATCGAATTTCGAACTTCCTAAGCGGATTTCTCGAGGAAACGAAAGCTTAACAGAAGCGGTAAATCGCAAATTAGAGGGTCTTAGAGAAGGAATTCGGCTAAAATCTCGTCAGCTCATTGCGTAATAATGAGTCTCGTCCGTTTGCCCGTTTACAATCAAATTAGCCTACAATTTTGTCCAAATCCGGCAGTGCCCGAGCTACTTTCATTTCACATGTTTTATCTGGTCCCGATCGAGATTCAGATGATTTGAGCCGAAAATCGTCTGTCAACAAGTAATCAAAAATAGAAAAAACACGAAAAGGGTGCAACACGAGGACTTCCCAGGGGGTCACCCATCCTAATACTGCGCTTTCGCCCAAGCACGCTTAACTTCGGAGTTCTGATGGGATCCGGTGCATTAGTGCTGGTATGATCGCACCCGACATTGAGTGGGATGTTTATTCTTATATCCCTCGAGTACGTGTGGAGCGGGCGGCGATGGACAACACGCGGCACTGCTCTCGCCCAATCATAACCACGAAGTTAAGCGTTCTGGCGCGATGGCAGAGGTAGGATGGGTGACCTCCCTGGGAAGACCTCGTGTCGCGACCGTTTACGTAAATTATGGATAAAACAGTCGAAATAATTGTTTTAATTAGTTAACCGTCTCCGGAGTAATCTGCGTCATACCCTTCCGCACAGAACCGGCTCACGACAACAAAAATCGATAAATGTTCCCAGAAAATAGAAAAAAAAATAAGAAGAAGGAAATAACGAATGTAAAGCTATTATTATGCCTGGGATACGATAAAATGGAACCGGAATCGAATTTCGAACTTCCTAAGCGGATTTCTCGAGGAAACGAAAGCTTAACAGAAGCGGTAAATCGCAAATTAGAGGGTCTTAGAGAAGGAATTCGGCTAAAATCTCGTCAGCTCATTGCGTAGTAATGAGTCTCGTCCGTTTGCCCGTTTACAATCAAATTAGCCTACAATTTTGTCCAAATCCGGCAGTGCCCGAGCTACTTTCATTTCACATGTCTTATCTGGTCCCGATCGAGATTCAGATGATTTGAGCCGAAAATCGTCTGTCAACAAGTAATCAAAAATAGAAAAACACGAAAAAGGGTGCAACACGAGGACTTCCCAGGGGGTCACCCATCCTAGTACTGCTCTCGCCCAAGCACGCTTAACTTCGGAGTTCTGATGGGATCCGGTGCATTAGTGCTGGTATGATCGCACCCGACATTGAGTGGGATGTTTATTCTTATATCCCTCGAGTACGTGTGGAGCGGGCGGCGATGGACAACACGCGGCACTGCTCTCGCCCAATCATAACCACGAAGTTAAGCGTTCTGGCGCGATGGCAGAGCTAGGATGGGTGACCTCCCTGGGAAGACCTCGTGTCGCGACCGTTTACGTAAATTATGGATAAAACAGTCGAAATAATTGTTTTAATGAGTTAACCGTCTCCGGAGTAATCTGCGTCATACCCTTCCGCACAGAACCGGCTCACGACAACAAAAATCGATAAATGTTCCCAGAAAATAGAAAAAAAAAATAAGAAGAAGGAAATAACGAATGTAAAGCTATTATTATGCCTGGGATACGATAAAATGGAACCGGAATCGAATTTCGAACTTCCTAAGCGGATTTCTCGAGGAAACGAAAGCTTAACAGAAGCGGTAAATCGCAAATTAGAGGGTCTTAGAGAAGGAATTCGGCTAAAATCTCGTCAGCTCATTGCGTAGTAATGAGTCTCGTCCGTTTGCCCGTTTACAATCAAATTAGCCTACAATTTTGTCCAAATCCGGCAGTGCCCGAGCTACTTTCATTTCACATGTCTTATCTGGTCCCGATCGAGATTCAGATGATTTGAGCCGAAAATCGTCTGTCAACAAGTAATCAAAAATAGAAAAACACGAAAAAGGGTGCAACACGAGGACTTCCCAGGGGGTCACCCATCCTAGTACTGCTCTCGCCCAAGCACGCTTAACTTCGGAGTTCTGATGGGATCCGGTGCATTAGTGCTGGTATGATCGCACCCGACATTGAGTGGGATGTTTATTCTTATATCCCTCGAGTACGTGTGGAGCGGGCGGCGATGGACAACACGCGGCACTGCTCTCGCCCAATCATAACCAAGAAGTTAAGCGTTCTGGCGCGATGGCAGAGCTAGGATGGGTGACCTCCCTGGGAAGACCTCGTGTCGCGACCGTTTACGTAAATTATGGATAAAACAGTCGAAATAATTGTTTTTAATGAGTTAACCGTCTCCGGAGTAATCTGCGTCATACCCTTCCGCACAGAACCGGCTCACGACAACAAAAATCGATAAATGTTCCCAGAAAATAGAAAAAAAAATAAGAAGAAGGAAATAACGAATGTAAAGCTATTATTATGCCTGGGATACGATAAAATGGAACCGGAATCGAATTTCGAACTTCCTAAGCGGATTTCTCGAGGAAACGAAAGCTTAACAGAAGCGGTAAATCGCAAATTAGAGGGTCTTAGAGAAGGAATTCGGCTAAAATCTCGTCAGCTCATTGCGTAGTAATGAGTCTCGTCCGTTTGCCCGTTTACAATCAAATTAGCCTACAATTTTGTCCAAATCCGGCAGTGCCCGAGCTACTTTCATTTCACATGTCTTATCTGGTCCCGATCGAGATTCAGATGATTTGAGCCGAAAATCGTCTGTCAACAAGTAATCAAAAATAGAAAAAACACGAAAAAGGGTGCAACACGAGGACTTCCCAGGGGGTCACCCATCCTAATACTGCTCTCGCCCAAGCACGCCTAACTTCGGAGTTCTGATGGGATCCGGTGCATTAGTGCTGGTATGATCGCACCCGACATTGAGTGGGATGTTTATTCTTATATCCCTCGAGTACGTGTGGAGCGGGCGGCGATGGACAACACGCGGCACTGCTCTCGCCCAATCATAACCATGAAGTTAAGCGTTCTGGCGCGATGGCAGAGCTAGATGGGTGACCTCCCTGGGAAGACCTCGTGTCGCGACCGTTTACGTAAATTATGGATAAAACAGTCGAAATAATTGTTTTTAATGAGTTAACCGTCTCCGGAGTAATCTGCGTCATACCCTTCCGCACAGAACCGGCTCACGACAACAAAAATCGATAAATGTTCCCAGAAAATAGAAAAAAAAATAAGAAGAAGGAAATAACGAATGTAAAGCTATTATTATGCCTGGGATACGATAAAATGGAACCGGAATCGAATTTCGAACTTCCTAAGCGGATTTCTCGAGGAAACGAAAGCTTAACAGAAGCGGTAAATCGCAAATTAGAGGGTCTTAGAGAAGGAATTCGGCTAAAATCTCGTCAGCTCATTGCGTAGTAATGAGTCTCGTCCGTTTGCCCGTTTACAATCAATTAGCCTACAATTTTGTCCAAATCCGGCAGTGCCCGAGCTACTTTCATTTCACATGTCTTATCTGGTCCCGATCGAGATTCAGATGATTTGAGCCGAAAATCGTCTGTCAACAAGTAATCAAAAATAGAAAAACACGAAAAAGGGTGCAACACGAGGACTTCCAGGGGTCACCCATCCTAGTACTGCTCTCGCCCAAGCACGCTTAACTTCGGAGTTCTGATGGGATCCGGTGCATTAGTGCTCGTATGATCGCACCCGACATTGAGTGGGATGTTTATTCTTATATCCCTCGAGTACGTGTGGAGCGGGCGGCGATGGACAACACGCGGCACTGCTCTCGCCCAATCATAACCATGAAGTTAAGCGTTCTGGCGCGATGGCAGAGCTAGGATGGGTGACCTCCCTGGGAAGACCTCGTGTCGCGACCGTTTACGTAAATTATGGATAAAACAGTCGAAATAATTGTTTTTAATGAGTTAACCGTCTCCGGGAGTAATCTGCGTCATACCCTTCCGCACAGAACCGGCTCACGACAACAAAAATCGATAAATGTTCCCAGAAAATAGAAAAAAAATAAGAAGAAGGAAATAACGAATGTAAAGCTATTATTATGCCTGGGATACGATAAAATGGAACCGGAATCGAATTTTCGAACTTCCTAAGCGGATTTCTCGAGGAAACGAAAGCTTAACAGAAGCGTTAAATCGCAAATTAGAGGGTCTTAGAGAAGGAATTCGGCTAAAATCTCGTCAGCTCATTGCGTAGTAATGAGTCTCGTCCGTTTGCCCGTTTACAATCAAATTAGCCTACAATTTTGTCCAAATCCGGCAGTGCCCGAGCTACTTTCATTTCACATGTCTTATCTGGTCCCGATCGAGATTCAGATGATTTGAGCCGAAAATCGTCTGTCAAAAGTAATCAAAAATAGAAAAACACGAAAAAGGGCAACACGAGGACTTCTCAGGGGTCACCCATCCTAGTACTGCTCTCGCCCAAGCACGCTTAACTTCGGAGTTCTGATGGATCCGGTGCATTAGTGCTGTAAGATCGCACCCGACATTGAGTGGGATGTTTATTCTTATATCCCTCGAGTACGTGTGGAGCGGGCGGCGATGGACAACACGCGGCACTGCTTCGCCCAATCATAACCATGAAGTTAAGCGTTTCTGCGCGATGGCAGAGCTAGATGGGTGACCTCCCTGGGAAACCTCGTTCGCGACCGTTTACGTAAATTATGGATAAAACAGTCGAATAATATGTGTTTTTAATGAGTTAACCGTCTCCGGAGTAATCTGCGTCATACCCTTCCGCAAGAACCGGCTCACGACAACAAAATCGATAAATGTTCCCAGAAAATAGAAAAAAAAATAAGAAGAAGGAAATAACGAATGTAAGCTATTATTATGCCTGGGATACGATAAAATGGAACCGAATCGAATTTCGAACTTCTAAGCGGATTTCTCGAGGAAACGAAGCTTAACAGAAGCGTAAATCGCAAATTAGAGGGTCTTAGAGAAGGAATTCGGCTAAAATCTCGTCAGCTCATTGCGTAGTAATGAGTCTCGTCCGTTTGCCGTTTACAATCAATTAGCCTACAATTTTGTCCAATCCGGCAGTGCCCGAGCTACTTTCATTTCACATGTTTTATCTGGTCCCGATCGAGATTCAGATGATTTGAGCCGAAATCGTCTGTCAACAAGTAATCAAAAATAGAAAAACACGAAAAAGGTTGCAACACGAGGACTTCCAGGTGTCACCCATCCTAGTACTGCTCTCGCCCAAGCAGCTTAACTTCGGAGTTCTGATGGGATCCGGTGCATTAGTGCTGGTATGATCGCACCGACATTGAGTGGGATGTTTATTCTTATATCCTCGAGTACGTGTGGAGCGGCGATGGACAACACGCGGCACTGCTCTCGCCCCAATCATAACCATGAAGTTAAGCG
>NC_134559.1:41879461-41932062 GCF_025594145.1 Primulina tabacum
GGGGTCACCCATACAAGATACTGCTTAGCCCAGCACGCTTAACTTCGAGTTCTGATGGGATTCGGTGCATTAGTGCTGGTATGATCGCACCCGACATTAAGTGGGAGTTTATTCTTATATCCCTCGAGTACGGTGGAGAGGCGGACGTTCCATGGACAAATCACGGCACTACTCTCCAGCCCAATCTAAACCAATGAAGTAAGCGTTCTGCGCGATGCAGAGGTAGGGAATGGGTGACCATCCATGGGAAGACCCTCCGTGTCCGCGACCCGGTTACATAAAATATGGCTAAAACAGTCGAAATAATTGTTTTATGAGTAACCGTCCTCCGGGAAGTAATCTGCGTCACCATTCGGCACAGAAACGTGGCTCAGCACAAAAAAATTCGCGATGAAATGTTCCCTGAAAATCAGACAAAAAATAAATTAGAAGAAAAATACACGAACGTGTAAAAGCTATTATTATGCCTGGGATACGATAAAATGGAACCGAAATCGAAATTCGAACTTCTTAAGCGGATTTCTCGCGGAAACGAAAGCTTAACAGAAGCGTTAAATCGCAAATTAGAGGGTCTTAGAGAAGGAATTCGGCTAAAATCTCGTCAACTCATTGCGTAGTAATGAGTCTCGTCCGTTTGCCCGTTTACAATCAAATTAGCCTACAATTTTGTCTAAATCCGGCAGTGCCCGAGCTACTTCATTTCACATGTCTTATCTGGTCCCGATCGAGATTCAGATGATTTAAGCCGAAAATCGTCTGTCAACAATAATCAAAAATAGAAAACACGAAAAGGGTGCAACACGAGGACTTCCAGGGGGTCACCCATCCTAGTACTGCTCACCCAAGCACGCTTAACTTCGGAGTTTGATGGGATCCGGTGCATTAGTGCTGGTATGATCGCACCCGACATTGAGTGGGATGTTTATTCTTATATCCCACGAGTACGTGTGGAGGCGGCGGCGATGGACAACACGCGGCACTGCTCGCCCAATCATAACCATAAGTTAAGCGTTCTGGCGCGATGGCAGAGGTAGGATGGGTGACCTCCCTGGGAAGACCTCGTGTCGCGACCGTTTACCGTAAATTATGGATAAAACAGTCGAAATAATTTTTTTAATGAGTTAACCGTCTCCGGAGTAATCTGCGTCATATCCCTTCCGCACAGAAACGCGTTCACGACAACAAAAATCGATAATGTTCCAGAAAATAGAAAAAAAATAAGAAGAAAGGAAATAACGAATGTAAAGCTATTATTATGCCTGGATACGAATAAAATGGAACCAGAATCGAATTTCGAACTTCCTAAGCGGATTTCTCGAGGAAACGAAAGCTTTAACATAAGCGTTAAATCGCAAATTCGAGGGTCTTAGAGAAGGAATTCGGCTAAAATCTCGTCAGCTCATTGCGTAGTAATGAGTCTCGTCCGTTTGCCCGTTTACAATCAAATTAGCCTACATTTTGTCCAAATCCGGCAGTGCCCGAGCTACTTTCATTTCACATGTCTTATCTGGTCCCGATCGAGATTCAGATGATTTGAGCCGAAAATCGTCTGTCAACAAGTAATCAAAAATAGAAAAACACGAAAAGGGGTGCAACACGAGGACTTCCTAGGAGGTCACCCATCCTAGTACTGCTCTCGCCAAGCACGCTTAACTTCAGAGTTTGATGGGATCCAGTGCATTAGTGCTGGTATGATCGCACCCACATTGAGTGGGATGTTTATTCTTATATCCCTCGAGTACGTGTGGAGCGGAGCGGCGATGGACAACACGCGGCACTGCTCTCGCCCAATCATAACCACGAAGTTAAGCATTCTGGCGCGATGGCAGAGGTAGGATGGGTGACCTCCCTGGGAAGACCTCGTGTCGCGACCGTTTACGTAAATTATGGATAAAACAGTCGAAATAATTGTTTTTAATGAGTTAACCGTCTCCGAAGTAATCTGCGTCATACCCTTTCCGCACAGAACCGGCTCACGACAACAAAAATCGATAAATGTTCCCAGAAAATCGAAAAAAAATAAGAAGAAGGAAAATAACGAATGTAAAGCTATTATTATGCCTGGGATACGATAAAATGGAACCGGAATCGAATTTCGAACTTCCTAAGCGGATTTCTCGAGGAAACGAAAGCTTAACAGAAGCGATAAATCGCAAATTATAGGGTCTCAGAGTAGGAATTCGGCTAAAATCTCGTCAACACATTGCGTAGTAATGAGTCTCGTCCGTTTGCCCGTTTACAATCAAATTAGCCTACAATTTTGTCCAAATCGGCAGTGCCCGAGCTACTTTCATTTCACATGTCTTATCTGGCTCCGATCGAGATTCAGATGATTTGAGCCGAAAATCGTCTGTCAACAAGTAATCAAAAATAAAAAACACGAAAAAGGGTGCAACACGAGGACTTCCCAGGGGGTCACCCATCCTAGTACTGCTCCTCGCCCAAGCACGCTTAACATCAAGTTCTGATGGGATCCAGTGCATTAGTGCTGGTATGATCGCACCCGACATTGCGTGGGATGTTTATTGTTATATCCCTCGAGTACGTGTGGAGCGGGCGGCGATGGACAAAACGCGGCACTGCTCTCGCCAAACAGAACCATAAAGTTAAGCGTTCTGGCGCGATGGCAGAGCAAGGATGGGTGACCTCCCTCGAAAGTCCTCGTGTCGCGATCGTTTACGTAAATTATGGATAAACAATCGAAATAATTGTTTTTAATGAGTTACAGTCTCTGAAGTAATCTGCGTCATACCCTTCCGCACAGAACCGGCTCACGACAACAAAAATCGCTAAATGTTCCAGAAAATAGAAAAAAAAGAAGAAGAAAATAGAGAATGTAAAGCTGTTATTATGCCTGGGATACGATAAAATGGAACCGGAATCGAATTTCGGACTTCCCTAAACGGATTTCTCGAGAAACGGAAGCTTAACAGAAGCGGAAAAATCGCAAATTAGAGGGTCTTAGAGAAGGATTTCGGCTAAATCTCGCCAAGCTCATTGCGAAGTAATGAGTCTTGTTTGTTTGCCCGTTTACAATCAATTATCCTACAATTTTGTCCAAATCCAGCAGTGCCCGAGCTACTTTCGATTTCACATGTCTTATCTGGTCCCGATCGAGATTCAGATTATTTGAGCCGAAAATCGTCTGCTCAACAAGTAATCAAAAATAGAAAAACACGAAAAAGGGGTGCAACACGAGGACTTTCCAGGTGGTCACCCATCCTAGTACTGCTGCTCGGCCCAAGCACGCTTAACTTCGGAGTTCTGATGGGATCCGGTGCATTAGTGTCTGGTATGATCGCACCCGACATTGAGTGGAGATGTTTATTCTTATATCCCTCGAGTACGTGTGGAGCGGGCGGCGATGGACAACACGCGGCACTGCTCTGGCCCAATCATAACCATGAAGTTAAGCGTTCTGGCGCGATGGCAGAGGTAGGATGGGTGACCTCCTTGGGAAGACCTCGTGTCGCGACCGTTTACGTAAATTATGGATAAAACAGTCGAAATAATTGTTTTAATAAGTTAACCGTCTCCGGAGTAATCTGCGTCATACCCTTCCGCACAGAACCGGCTCACGACAACAAAAATCGATAAATGTTCCCAGAAAATAGAAAAAAAAATAAGAAGAAGGAAATAACGAATGTAAAGCTATTATTATGCCTGGGATACGATAAAATGGAACCGGAATCGAATTTCGAACTTCATAAGCGGATATCTCGAGGAAACGAAAGCTTAACAGAAGCGTTAAATCGCAAATTAGAGGGTCTTAGAGAAGAATTCGGCTTAAAATATCGTCAGCTCATTGCGTAGTAATGAGTCTCGTCCGTTTGCTCGTTTACAATCAAATTAGCCTACAATTTTGTCCAGAATCCGGCAGTGCCCGAGCTACGTTTCATTTCACATGTCTTATCTGGTCCCGATCGAGATTCAGATGATTTCAGCCGAAAATCGTCTGTCAACAAGTAATCAAAAATAGAAAAACACGAAAAGAGGTGCAACACGAGGACTTCCCAGGAGGTCACCCATCCTAGTACTGCTCTCGCCCAAGCACGCTTAACTTCGAAGTTCTAATGGGATCCGGTGCATTAGTAGCTGGTATGATCGCACCCGACATTGAGTGGGATGTTTATTCTTATATCCCTCGAGTACGTGTGGAGCGGGACGGCGATGGACAACACGCGGCACTTGCTCTCGCCCAATCATAACCACGGAAGTTAAGCGTTCTGGCGCGATGGCAGAGGTAGGATGGGTGACCTCCCTGGGAAGATCTCGTGTCGCGACCGTTTACGTAAATTATGGATAAAACAGTCGAAATAATTGTTTTTAATGAGTTAACCGTCTCCGGAATAATCTGCGTCATACCCTTCCGCACAGAACCGGCTCACGACAACAAAAATCGATAAATGTTTCCCAGAAAATAGAAAAAAAATAAGAAGAAGGAAATAACGAATGTAAAGCTATTATTATGCCTGGGATACGATAAAATGGAACCAGAATCGAATTTCGAACTTCCTAAGCGGATTTCTCGAGGAAAACGAAAGCTTAACAGAAGCGTTAAATCGCAAATTAGAGGGTCTTAGAGAAGGAATTCGGCTAAAATCTCGTCAAGCTCATTGCGTAGTAATGAGTCTCGTCCGTTTGCCCATTTACAATCAAATTAGCTACAATTTTGTCCAAATCCGGTAGTGCCCGAGCTACTTTCATTTCACATGTCTTATCTGGTCCCGATCGAGATTCAGATGATTTGAGCCGAAAATCGTCTGTCAACAAGTAATCAAAAATAGAAAAACACGAAAAGGGGTAGCAACACGAGGACTTCCCAGGAGGTCACCCATCATATTACTGCTCTCGCCCAAGCACGCTTAACTTCGGAGTTCTGCATGGGATCCGGTGCATTAGTGCTGGTATGATCGCACGCCACATTGAGTGGGATGTTTATTCTTATATCCCTCGAGTACGTGTGGAGCGGGCGGCGATGGACAACACGCAGGCACTGCTCTCGCCCAATCATAACCTACTGAAGTTAAGCGTTCTGGCGCGATGGCAGAGGTAGGATGGGTGACCTCCCTGGGAAGACCTCGTGTCGCGACCGTTTACGTAAATTATGGATAAAACAGTCGAAATAATTGTTTTTAATGAGTTAACCGTCTCCGGAATAATCTGCGTCATGCCCTTTCGCACAGAACCGGCTCACGACAACAAAAATCGATAAATGTTCCCAGAAAATCGAAAAAAAAATAAGAAGGAAGAAATAACGAATGTAAAGCCTATTATTATGCCTGGGATACGATAAAATGGAACCAGAATCAAATTTCGAACTTCCTAGCGGATTTCTCGAGGAAACGAAAGCTTAACAGAAGCGTTAAATCGCAAATTAGAGGGTCTTAGAGAAGGAATTCGACTAAAATCTCGTCAACTCATTGCGTAGTAATGAGTCTCGTCCGTTTGCCCGTTTACAATCAAATTAGCCTACAATTTTGTCCAAATCCGGCAGTGCCCGAGCTACTTCATTTCACATGTCTATCTGTGTCCCGATCGAGATTCAGATGATTTGAGCCGAAAATCGTCTGTCAACAAGTAATCAAAAATAGAAAAACACGAAAATAGGGTGCAACACGAGGACTTCTCAGGGGGTCATATCCCTCGAGTACGTGTGGAGTGGGCGGCGATGGACAACACGCGGCACTGCTCTCGCCCAATCATAACCATGAAGTTAAGCGTTCTGGCGCGATGGCAGAGTAGGATGGGTGACCTCCCTGGGAAAGATCGTGTCGCGACCGTTTACGTAAATTATGGATAAAACAGTCGAAATAATTGTTTTTAATGAGTTAACCGTCTCCGGAGTAATCTGCGTCATACCCTTCCGCACAGAACCGGCTCACGACAAAAAAATCGATAAATGTTCCCAGAAAATAAAAAAAAAATAAGAAGAAGGAAATAACGAATGTAAAGCTATTATTATGCCTGGGATACGATAAAATGGAACCAGAATCGAATTTCGAACTTCCTAAGCGGATTTCTCGAGGAAACGAAAGCTTAACAGAAGCGGTAAATCGCAAATTAGAGGGTCTTAGAGAAGGAATTCGGCTAAAATCTCGTCAGCTCATTGCGTAGTAATGAGTCTCGTCCGTTTGCCCGTTTACAATCAAATTAGCCTACAATTTTGTCCAAATCCGGCAGTGCCCGAGCTACTTTCATTTCACATGTCTTATCTGGTCCCGATCGAGATTCAGATGATTTGAGCCGAAAATCGTCTGTCAACAAGTAATCAAAAATAGAAAAACACGAAAAAAGGTGCAACACGAGGACTTCCCAGGGGGTCACCCATCCTAGTACTGCTCTCGCCCAAGCACGCTTAACTTCGGAGTTCTGATGGGATCCGGTGCATTAGTGCTGGTATGATCGCACCCGACATTGAGTGGGATGTTTATTCTTATATCCCTCGAGTACGTGTGGAGCGGGCGGCGATGGACAACACGCGGCACTGCTCTCGCCCAATCATAACCACGAAGTTAAGCGTTCTGGCGCGATGGCAGAGGTAGGATGGGTGACCTCCCTGGGAAGACCTCGTGTCGCGACCGTTTACGTAAATTATGAATAAAACAGTCGAAATAATTGTTTTTAATGAGTTAACCGTCTCCGGAGTAATCTGCGTCATACCCTTCCGCACAGAACCGCTCACGACAACAAAAATCGATAAATGTTCCCAGAAAATAGAAAAAAAAATAAGAAGAAGGAAATAACGAATGTAAAGCTATTATTATGCCTGGATACGATAAAATGGAACCGGAATCGAATTTCGAACTTCCTAAGCGGATTTCTCGAGGAAACGAAAGCTTAACAGAAGCGTTAAATCGCAAATTAGAGGGTCTTAGAGAAGGAATTCGGCTAAAATCTCGTCAGCTCATTGCGTAGTAATGAGTCTCGTCCGTTTGCCCGTTTACAATCAAATTAGCCTACAATTTGTCCAAATCCGGCAGTGCCCGAGCTACTTTCATTTCACATGTCTTATCTGGTCTCGATCGAGATTCAGATGATTTGAGCCGAAAATCGTCTGTCAACAAGTAATCAAAAATAGAAAAACACGAAAAGGGTGCAACACGAGGACTTCCCAGGGGGTCACCCATCCTAGTACTGCTCTCGCCAAGCACGCTTAACTTCGGAAGTTCTGATGGGATCCGGTGCATTAGTGCTGGTATGATCGCACCCGACATGAGTGGGATGTTTATTCTTATATCCCTCGAGTACGTGTGGAGCGGGCGGCGATGGACAACACGCGGCACTGCTCTCGCCCAATCATAACCATGAAGTTAAGCGTTCTGGCGCGATGGCAGAGGTAGGATGGGTGACCTCCCTGGGAAGACCTCGTGTCGCGACCGTTTACGTAAATTATGGATAAACAGTCGAAATAATTGTTTTTAATGAGTTAACCGTCTTCCGGAGTAATCTGCGTCATACCCTTCCGCACAGAACCGGCTCACGACAACAAAAATCGATAAATGTTCCCAGAAAATCGAAAAAAAAATAAGAAGAAGGAAAATAACGAATGTAAAGCTATTATTATGCCTGGGATACGATAAAATGGAACCGGAATCAATTCGAACTTCCTAAGCGGATTTCTCGAGGAAACGAAAGCTTAACAGAAGCGTTAAATCGCAAATTAGAGGGTCTTAGAGAAGGAATTCGGCTAAAATCTCGTCAGACTCATTGCGTAGTAATGAGTCTCGTCCGTTTGCCCGTTTACAATCAAATTAGCCTACAATTTTGTCCAAATCCGGCAGTGCCCGAGCTACTTTCATTTCACATGTCTTATCTGGTCCCGATCGAGATTCAGATGATTTGAGCCGAAAATCGTCTGTCAACAAGTAATCAAAAATAGAAAAACACGAAAAGGGGTGCAACACGAGGACTTCCCAGGGGGTCACCCATCCTAGTACTGCTCTCGCCCAAGCACGCTTAACTTCGGAGTTCTGATGGGATCCGGTGCATTAGTGCTGGTATGATCGCACCCGACATTGAGTGGGATTTTTATTCTTATATCCCTCGAGTACGTGTGGAGCGGGCGGCGATGGACAACACGCGGCACTGCTCTCGCCCAATCATAACCATGAAGTTAAGCGTTCTGGCGCGATGGCAGAGGTAGGATGGGTGACCTCCCTGGGAAGACCTCGTGTCGCGACCGTTTACGTAAATTATGGATAAAACAGTCGAAATAATTGTTTTTAATGAGTTAACCGTCTCCAGAGTAATCTGCGTCATACCCTTCCGCACAGAACCGGTTCACGGTAAAAAAATCGCTTAATGTTCCCAGAAAATAGAAAAAAAATAAGAAGAAGAAAATAACGAATGTAAAGCTATTATTATGCCTGGGATACGATAAAATGGAACCGGAATCGAATTTCGAACTTCCTAAGCGGATTTCTCGAGGAAACGAAAGCTTAACAGAAGCGTTAAATCGCAAATTAGAGGGTCTTAGAGAAGGAATTCGGCTAAAATCTCGTCAGCTCATTGCGTAGTAATGAGTCTCGTCCGTTTGCCCGTTTACAATCAAATTAGCCTACAATTTTGTCCAAATCCGGCAGTGCCCGAGCTACTTTCATTTCACATGTCTTATCTGGTCCCGATCGAGATTCAGATGATTTGAGCCGAAAATCGTCTGTCAACAAGTAATCAAAAATAGAAAAACACGAAAAGGGGTGCAACACGAGGACTTCCCAGGGGGTCACCCATCCTAGTACTGCTCTCGCCAAGCACGCTTAACTTCGGAGTTCTGATGGGATCCGGTGCATTAGTGCTGGTATGATCGCACCCGACATTGAGTGGGATGTTTATTCTTATATCCCTCGAGTACGTGTGGAGCGGGCGGCGATGGACAACACGCGGCACTGCTCTCGCCCAATCATAACCATGAAGTTAAGCGTTCTGGCGCGATGGCAGAGGTAGGATGGGTGACCTCCCTGGGAAGACCTCGTGTCGCGACCGTTTACGTAAATTATGGATAAAACAGTCGAAATAATTGTTTTTAATGAGGTTAACCGTCTCCGGAGTAATCTGCGTCATACCCTTCCGCACAGAACCGGCTCACGACAACAAAAATCGATAAATGTTCCCAGAAAATAGAAAAAAAATAAGAAGAAGGAAATAACGAATGTAAGCTATTATTATGCCTGGGATACGATAAAATGGAACCGGAATCGAATTTCGAACTTCCTAAGCGGATTTCTCGAGGAAACGAAAGCTTAACAGAAGCGGTAAATCGCAAATTAGAGGGTCTTAGAGAAGGAATTCGGCTAAAATCTCGTCAGCTCATTGCGTAGTAATGAGTCTCGTCCGTTTGCCCGTTTACAATCAAATTAGCCTACAATTTTGTCCAAATCCGGCAGTGCCCGAGCTACTTTCATTTCACATGTCTTATCTGGTCCCGATCGAGATTCAGATGATTTGAGCCGAAAATCGTCTGTCAACAAGTAATCAAAAATAGAAACTTCCCAGGGGGTCACCCATCCTAGTACTGCTCTCGCCCAAGCACGCTTAACTTCGGAGTTCTGATGGGATCCGGTGCATTAGTGCTGGTATGATCGCACCCGACATTGAGTGGGATGTTTATTCTTATATCCCTCGAGTACGTGTGGAGCGGGCGGCGATGGACAACACGCGGCACTGCTCTCGCCCAATCATAACCATGAAGTTAAGCGTTCTGGCGCGATGGCAGAGGTAGGATGGGTGACCTCCCTGGGAAGACCTCGTGTCGCGACCGTTTACGTAAATTATGGATAAAACAGTCGAAATAATTGTTTTTAATGAGTTAACCGTCTCCGGATAATCTGCGTCATACCCTTCGCACAGAACCGGCTCACGACAACAAAATCGATAAATGTTCCCAGAAAATAGAAAAAAAATAAGAAGAAGGAAATAACGAATGTAAAGCTATTATTATGCCTGGGATACGATAAAATGGAACCGGAATCGAATTTCGAACTTCCTAAGCGGATTTCTCGAGGAAACGAAAGCTTAACAGAAGCGTTAAATCGCAAATTAGAGGGTCTTAGAGAAGGAATTCGGCTAAAATCTCGTCAGCTCATTGCGTAGTAATGAGTCTCGTCCGTTTGCCCGTTTACAATCAAATTAGCCTACAATTTTGTCCAAATCCGGCAGTGCCCGAGCTACTTTCATTTCACATGTCTTATCTGGTCCCGATCGAGATTCAGATGATTTGAGCCGAAAATCGTCTGTCAACAAGTAATCAAAAATAGAAAAACACGACAAAGGGTGCAACACGAGGACTTCCCAGGGGGTCACCATCCTAGTACTGCTCTCGCCCAAGCACGCTTAACTTCGGAGTTCTGATGGGATCCGGTGCATTAGTGCTGGTATGATCGCACCCGACATTGAGTGGGATGTTTATTCTTATATCCCTCGAGTACGTGTGGAGCTGGGCGGCGATGGACAACACGCGGCACTGCTCTCGCCCAATCATAACCATGAAGTTAAGCGTTCTGGCGCGATGGCAGAGGTAGGATGGGTGACCTCCCTGGGAAGACCTCGTGTCGCGACCGTTTACGTAAATTATGGATAAAACAGTCGAAATAATTGTTTTTAATGAGTTAACCGTCTCCGGAGTAATCTGCGTCATACCCTTCCGCACAGAACCGGCTCACGACAACAAAAATCGATAATGTTCCCAGAAAATAGAAAAAAAATAAGAAGAAGGAAATAACGAATGTAAAGCTATTATTATGCCTGGGATACGATAAAATGGAACCAGGAATCGAATTTCGAACTTCCTAAGCGGATTTCTCGAGGAAACGAAAGCTTAACAGAAGCGTTAAATCGCAAATTAGAGGGTCTTAGAGAAGGAATTCGGCTAAAATCTCGTCACTCATTGCGTAGTAATGAGTCTCGTCCGTTTGCCCGTTTACAATCAAATTAGCCTACAATTTTGTCCAAATCCGGCAGTGCCCGAGCTACTTTCATTTCACATGTCTTATCTGGTCCCGATCGAGATTCAGATGATTTGAGCCGAAAATCGTCTGTCAACAAGTAATCAAAAATAGAAAAACACGAAAAGGGTGCAACACGAGGACTTCCCAGGGGGTCACCCATCCTAGTACTTGCTCTCGCCCAAGCACGCTTAACTTCGGAGTTCTGATGGGATCCGGTGCATTAGTGCTGGTATGATCGCACCCGACATTGAGTGGGATGTTTATTCTTATATCCCTCGAGTACGTGTGGAGCGGGCAGCGATGGACAACACGCGGCACTGCTCTCGCCCAATCATAACCATGAAGTTAAGCGTTCTGGCGCGATGGCAGAGGTAGGATGGGTGACCTCCCTGGGAAGACCTCGTGTCGCGACCGTTTACGTAAATTATGGATAAAACAGTCGAAATAATTGTTTTTAATGAGTTAACCGTCTCCGGAGTAATCTGCGTCATACCCTTCCGCACAGAACCGGCTCACGACAACAAAAATCGATAAATGTTCCCAGAAAATAGAAAAAAAAATAAGAAGAAGGAAATAACGAATGTAAAGCTATTATTATGCCTGGGATATCGATAAAATGGAACCGGAATCGAATTTCGAACTTCCTAAGCGGATTTCTCGAGGAAACGAAAGCTTAACAGAAGCGTTAAATCGCAAATTAGAGGGTCTTAGAGAAGGAATTCGGCTAAAATCTCGTCAGCTCATTGCGTAGTAATGAGTCTCGTCCGTTTGCCCGTTTACAATCAAATTAGCCTACAATTTTGTCCAAATCCGGCAGTGCCGAGCTACTTTCATTTCACATGTCTTATCTGGTCCCGATCGAGATTCAGATGATTTGAGCCGAAAATCGTCTGTCAACAAGTAATCAAAAATAGAAAAACACGAAAAGGGTGCAACACGAGGACTTCCCAGGGGGTCACCCATCCTAGTACTGCTCTCGACCAAGCACGCTTAACTTCGGAGTTCTGATGGGATCCGGTGCATTAGTGCTGGTATGATCGCACCCGACATTGAGTGGGATGTTTATTCTTATATCCCTCGAGTACGTGTGGAGCGGGCGGCGATGGACAACACGCGGCACTGCTCTCGCCCAATCATAACCATGAAGTTAAGCGTTCTGGCGCGATGGCAGAGGTAGGATGGGTGACCTCCCTGGAAAGACCTCGTGTCGCGACCGTTTACGTAAATTATGGATAAAACAGTCGAAATAATTGTTTTTAATGAGTTAACCGTCTCCGGAGTAATCTGCGTCATACCCTTCCGCACAGAACCGGCTTACGACAACAAAAATCGATAAATGTTCCAGAAAATAGAAAAAAAATAAGAAGAAGGAAATAACGAATGTAAAGCTATTATTATGCCTGGGATACGATAAAATGGAACCGGAATCGAATTTCGAACTTCCTAAGCGGATTTCTCGAGGAAACGAAAACTTAATAGAAGCGGTAAATCGCAAATTAGAGGGTCTTAGAGAAGGAATTCGGCTAAAATCTCGTCAGCTCATTGCGTAGTAATGAGTCTCGTCCGTTTGCCCGTTTACAATCAAATTAGCCTACAATTTTGTCCAAATCCGGCAGTGCCCGAGCTACGTTAATTTCACATGTCTTATCTGGTCCCGATCGAGATTCAGATGATTTGAGCCGAAAATCGTCTGTCAACAACAAGTAATCAAAAATAGAAAAACACGAAAAGGGGTGCAACACGAGGACTTCCCAGGGGGTCACCATCCTAGTACTGCTCTCGCCCAAGCACGCTTAACTTCCGGAGTTTCTGATGGGATCCGGTGCATTAGTGCTGGTATGATCGCACCCGACATTGAGTGGGATGTTTATTCTTATATCCCTCGAGTACGTGTGGAGCGGGCGGCGATGGACAACACGCGGCACTGCTCTCGCCCAATCATAACCATGAAGTTAAGCGTTCTGGCGCGATGGCAGAGGTAGGATGGGTGACCTCCCTGGGAAGACCTCGTGTCGCGATCGTTTACGTAAATTATGGATAAAACAGTCGAAATAATTGTTTTTAATGAGTTAACCGTCTCCGGAGTAATCTGCGTCATACCCTTCCGCACAGAACCGGCTCACGACAACAAAAATCGATAAATGTTCCCAGAAAATAGAAAAAAAATAAGAAGAAGGAAATAACGAATGTAAAGCTATTATTATGCCTGGGATATGATAAAATGGAACCGGAATCGAATTTCGAACTTCCTAAGCGGATTTCTCGAGGAAACGAAAGCTTAACAGAAGCGTTAAATCGCAAATTAGAGGGTCTTAGAGAAGGAATTCGGCTAAAATCTCGTCAGCTCATTGCGTAGTAATGAGTCTCGTCCGTTTGCCCGTTTACAATCAAATTAGCCTACAATTTTGTCCAAATCCGGCAGTGCCCGAGCTACTTTCATTTCACATGTCTTATCTGGTCCCGATCGAGATTCAGATGATTTGAGCTGAAAATCGTCTGTCAACAAGTAATCAAAAATAGAAAAACACGTAAAAGGGTGCAACACGAGGACTTCCCAAGGGGTCACCCATCCTAGTACTGCTCTGCCCAAGCACGCTTAACTTCGAGTTCTGATGGGATCCTGTGCATTAGTGCTGGTATGATCGCACCCGACAATTGAGTGGGATGTTTATTCTTATATCCCTCGAGTACGTGTGGAGTCGGGCGGCGATGGACAACACGCGGCACTGCTCTCGCCCAATCATAACCATGAAGTTAAGCGTTCTGGCGCGATGGCAGAGGTAGGATGGGTGACCTCCCTGGGAAGACCTCGTGTCGCGACCGTTTACGTAAATTATGGATAAAACAGTCGAAATAATTGTTTTTAATGAGTTAACCGTCTCCGGAGTAATCTGCGTCATACCCTTCCGCACAGAACCGGCTCACGACAACAAAAATCGATAAATGTTCCAGGAAAATAGAAAAAAAAATAAGAAGAAGGAAATAACGAATGTAAAGCTATTATTATGCCTGGGATACGATAAAATGGAACCGGAATCGAATTTCGAACTTCCTAAGCGGATTTCTCGAGGAAACGAAAGCTTAACAGAAGCGGTAAATCGCAAATTAGAGGGTCTTAGAGAAGGAATTCGGCTAAAATCTCGTCAGCTCATTGCGTAGTAATGAGTCTCGTCCGTTTGCCCGTTTACAATCAAATTAGCCTACAATTTTGTCCAAATCCGGCAGTGCCCGAGCTACTTTCATTTCACATGTCTTATCCGGTCCCGATCGAGATTCAGATGATTTGAGCCGAAAATCGTCTGTCAACAAGTAATCAAAAATAGAAAAACACGAAAAAGGGTGCAACACGAGGACTTCCCAGGGGGTCACCCATCCTAGTACTGTCGCTTTCGCCCAAGCACGCTTAACTTCGGAGTTCTGATAGGAATCCGTGCATTAGTGCTGGTATGATCGCACCCACAATTGAGTGGGATGTTTATTCTTATATCCCTCGAGTACGTGTGGAGCAGGCGGCGATGGACAACACGCGGCACTGCTCTCGCCCAATCATAACCATGAAGTTAAGCGTTCTGGCGCATGGCAAAGGTAGGATGGGTGACCTCCCTGGGAAGACCTCGTGTCGCGACCGTTTACCGTAAATTATGGATAAAAACAGTCGAAATAATTGTTTTTAATGAGTTAACCGTCTCGGAGTAATCTGTGTCATACCCTTCCTCACAGAACCGGCTCACGACAACAAAATCGATAAATGTTCCCAGAAAATAGAATAAAAAATAAGAAGAAGGAAATAACGAATGTAAAGCTATTATTATGCCTGGGATACGATAAAATGGAACCGAGATCGAATTTCGAACTTCCTAAGCGGATTTCTCGAGGAAACGAAAGCTTAACAGAAGCGTTAAATCGTAAATTAGAGGGTCTTAGAGAAGGAATTCGGCTAAAATCTCGTCAGCTCATTGCGTAGTAATGAGTCTCGTCCGTTTGCCTCGTTTACAATCAAATTAGCCTACAATTTGTCCAAATCCGGCAGTGCCCGAGCTAGCTTTCATTTCACATGTCTTATCTGGTCCCGATCGAGATTCAGATGATTTGAGCCGAAAATCGTCTGTCAACAAGTATTCAAAAATAGAAAAACACGAAAAGGGGTGCAACCGGACTTCTCAGGAAATTCACCCATCCTAGTACTGCTCTCGCCCAAGCACGCTTAACTTCGGAGTTCTGATGGGATCCGGTGCATAGTTCTGGTATGATCGCACCCGACCTTGAGTGGGATGTTTATTCTTATATCCCTCGAGTACGTGTGGAGCGAGCGACGATTGACAACACGCGGCACTGCTCTCGCCCAATCATAACCACGAAGTTAAGCGTTCTGGCGCGATGGCAGAGGAAGGATGGGTGACCTCCCTGGGAAGACCTCGTGTCGCGACCGATTACGTAAATTATGGATAAAACAGTCGAAATAATTGTTTTTAATGAGTTAACCGTCTCCGGAGTAATCTGCGTCATACCCTTCCTCACAGAACCGGCTCACGGACAACAAAAATCGATAAATGTTCCCAGAAAAAAGAAAAAAAATAAGAAGAAGGAAATAACGAATGTAAAGCTATTATTATGCCTGGGATACGATAAAATGGAACCGGAATCGAATTTCGAACTTCCTAAGCGGATTTCTCGAGGAAACGAAAGCTTAACAGAAGCGTTAAATCGCAAATTAAAGGGTCTTAGAGAAGGAATTCGTCTAAAATCTCGTCAGCTCATTGCGTAGTAATGAGTCTCGTCCGTTTGCCCGTTACAATCAAATTAGCCTAACAATTTTTGTCCAAATCCCGGCAGTGCCCGAGCTACTTTCATTTCACATGTCTTATCTGGTCCCGATCGAGATTCAGATGATTTGAGCCGAAAATTCGTCTGTCAACAAGTAAATCAAAAATAGAAAAACACGAAAAAGGGGTGCAAAACGTGGACTTCCAGGGGGTCACCCATCCTAGTACTGCTCTCGACCCAAGCACACTTAACTTCAAGTTCTGATGGGATCCGGTGCATAGTGCTGGTATGATCACACCCGACAATGAGTAGGGTGTTTATTCTTATATCTCTCCGAGAACGTGTAGAGCGGGCGGCGATGGACAACACGAGGCACTGCTCTCGCCCAATCAGAACCATGAAGTTAAGCGTTCTGGCGCGATGGCAGAGCTAGGATGGGTGACCTCCCTGGAAGTCCTCGTGTCGTGACCATTTACGTAAATTATGGATAAAACAATCGAAATAATTGTTTTAATGTGTTAATCGTCTCTGGAGTAATCTACGTCATACCCTTCCGCACAGAACCGGCTCACGAATACAAAAATCTCTAAATTTTCCCAGAAAATAGAAAAAAAAATAAGAAGAAGAAAATAGCGAATGTAAAGCTATTATTATGCCTGTGATACGATAAATGGAACCGGAATCGAATTTCGAACTTCCTAAGCGGATTTCTCGAGGAAACGGAAGCTTAACAAAGCGGAAAATCGCAAATTAGAGGGTCTTAGAGAAGGAATTCGGCTAAAATCTCGCCAGCTCATTGCGGAGTAATGAGTCTCGTTTGTTTGCCCCGTTTACAATCAAATTAGGCTACAATTTTGTCCAAATCTGGCAGTGCCCGAGCTACGTTGATTTCACATGTCTTATCTGGTCCCGATCGAGATTCAGATGATTTGAGCCGAAAATCGTCTGTCAACAAGTAATGAAAACCATGAAGTTAAGCGTTCTGGCGCGATGACAGAGTTAGGATGGGTGACCTCCCTGGGAAGTCCTCGTGTCGCGACCGTTTACGTAAATTATGGATAAAACAGTCAAAATAATTGTTTTTAATGAGTTAACCATCTCCGGAGTAATCTACGTCATGCCCTTCCGCACAAAACCGGCTCACGAAAACAAAACTCGCTAAATGTTCCCAGAAAATAGAAAAAAAAAAGAAGAAAATAGCGAATGTAAAGCTATTATTATGCTTGGGATACGATAAAATGGAACCGGAATCAAATTTCGGACTTCCTAAACGGATTTTTCGAGGAAACAGAAGCTTAACAGAAGCGGAAAATCGTAAATTAGAGGGATTTAGAGAAGAAATTCGGCTAAAATCTTGCCAGCTCATTGCGATGTAATGAGTCTCGTTCGTTTGCCCGTTTACAATCAAATTAGCCTACAATTTTTTCCAAATCCGGCAGTGCTCGAGCTACGTTGATTTCACTTGTCTTATCATGTCCTGATCGAGATTCAGATGATTTGAGCCGAAAATCGTCTGTCAACAAGTAATCAAAATTAGAAAAACACGATTAACTTCGGAGTTCTGATGGGATCCGGCGCATTAGTGCTGGTATGATCGCACATGACATTGAGTGGGATGTTTATTCTTATATCCCTCGAGTACGTGTGGAGCGGGCGGCGATGGACAACACGAGGCACTGCTCTCGCCCAATCAAAACTATGAAGTTAAGCATTCTGGCGCGATGGCAGAGCTAGGATGGGTGACCTCCCTGAGAAGTCCTCGTGTCGCGATCGTTTACGTAAATTATGGATAAAACAGTCGAAATAATTGTTTTTAATGAGTTAACCGTCTCCGGAGTAATCTACGTCATGCCCTTCCGCACAGAACCGGCTCACGACAACAAATCGCTAAATGTTCTCAGAAAATAGAAAAAAAAAAGAAGAAAAAAATAGCGAATGTAAAGTTATTATTATGCTTGGGATTCGATAAAATAGAACCGGAATCGAATTTCGAACTTCCTAAGCGGATTTCTCGAGGAAACGGAAGCTTAAACGAAGCAGAAAATCGCAAATTAGAGGATCTTAGAGAAGGAATTCGGCTAAAATCTCGCTAGCTCATTGCGGAGTAATGAGACTCGTTCGTTTGCCCGTTTACAATCAAAATAGGCTACAATTTTGTCCAAATCCGGCAGTGCCCGAGCTACGTTGATTTCACATGTCTTGTCTGGTCCCGATCGAGATTCAGATGATTTGAGGCGAAAGTCGTTTGTCAACAAGTAATCAAAAATAGAAAAACACGAAAAGGGGTGCAACACGAGGACTTCGCAGGGGGTCACCCATCCTATTACTGCTCTCGTCCAAGCACGCTTTACTTCGGAGTTCTGATGGGATCCGGTGCATTAGTGCTGTTATGATCGCACCCGACATTGAGTGGGATGTTTATTCGTATATCCCTCGAGTACGGGTGGAGCGGGCGGCGATGGACAACATGCGGCACTGCTCTCGCCAAATCAGAACCATGAAGTTAAGCGTTCTGGCGCGACGGTAGAGCTAGGATGGGTGACCTCCGTGGGAAGTCCTCGTGTCGCGATCGTTTACGTAAATTATGGCTAAAACAGTAGAAATAATTGTTTTTAATGAGTTAACCATCTCCGGAGTAATCTGCGTCATACCCTTCCGCACAGAACCGGCTCACGACAACAAAAATCATTAAATGTTCCCTGAAAATAGAAAAAAATAATAATAATAGGAAAATAGCGAATGTAACTCTATTATTTTGCCTGGAATACGATAAAATGAAACCGGAAATGAATTTTGGACTTCGTAAGCGTATATATCGAGGAAACAGAAGCTTAACAGAAGCGGAAAATCGCAAATTAGAAGGTCTTAGAGAAGAAATTCGGCTAAAATCTCGCCAGCTCATAGCGGAGTAATGAGTCTCGTTCGTTTGCCCGTTTAAATCTAATTAGGCTATAATTTTGTCCAAATCCGGCAGTGCCCGAGATACGTTGATTCACACGTCTTATCTGGTCACGATCGAGATTCAGATGATTTGAGCCGAAAATCGTCTGTCAAGAAGTAATCAAAAATAGAAAACATGAAAAGGGGTGCCACACGAGGACTTCCCAGGGGGTCCATCACCCATTCTAGTACTGCTCTCGCCCAAGCACGCTTAACTTCGGAGTTCTGATGGAATCCGGTGCATTAGTGCTGGTATGATCGCACCCGAAATTGAGTGGGATGTTTATTCTTATATTCCTCGTGTACGTGTGGAGCGGGCGACGATGGACAACACGCTACACTGCTCTCGCCCAATCAGAACCATGAAGTTAAGCGTTCTGGCGCGATGGCAGAGCTAGGATGGGTGACCTCCCTGGGAAGTCCTCGTGTCGCGATCGTTTACGTAAATTATGGATAAAACATTCGAAATAATTGTTTTTAATGAGTTAACCGTCTCCGGAGTAATCTGCGTCATACCCCTCGCACAGAACCGGCTCACGACAACAAAAATCACTATATGTTCCAAGAAAATAGAAAAATAATTAAGAAGAATAAAATAGCGAATGTAAAGCTATTATTATTCCTGGGATACGATAAAATGAACCGGAATCGAATTTCGAACTTCCTAAGCGATTTTCTCGAGGAAACGGAAGTTTAACAGAAGCGGAAAATCGCAAATTAAAGGGTCTTAGAGAAGGAATTCGGCTAAAATCTTTCCAACTCATTGCGTAGTAATGAGTCTCGTTCGTTTGCCCGTTTACAATCAAATTAGGCTACTATTTTGTCCAAATCCGGCAGTGCCCTGAGCTACGTTGATTTCACATGTCTTATCTGGTCCCGATCGAGATTCAGATTATTTGAGCCGAAAATCATCTGTCAACAAGTAATCAAAAATAGAAAAACACGAAAAGGGGTGCAACACGAGAACTTCCCAGGGGTCACCCATCCTAGTACTGCTCTCGCCCAAGCACGCTTTACTTCGGAGTTCTGATGGGATCAGGTGCGTTAGTGCTGGTATGATTGCACCCGACATTGAGGGGGATGCTTATTCTTATATCCCTCGAGTACGTGTGGAGCGGGCGACGATGGACAACACGCGGCACTGCTCTCGCCCAATCAGAACCATGAAGTTAAGAATTCTGGCCGATGACAGAGCTAGGATGGTGACCTCCTTGGGAAGTCCTCGTGTCGCGACTTTACGTAAATTGGGTAAAACAACCGAAATAATTGTTTTAAATGAGTTAACCGTCTCCGGGAGAGTATATCGTCATACCCTCCGCACAGAACCGGCTCACGACAACAAAAATCGCTAAATGTTCCCAGAAAAAATAGGAAAAAATAAGAAGAAGAAAATAGCGAATGTAAAGCTATTATTATGCCTGGGATACGATAAAATTGAACCGCAAGCTTAACAGAAGCGGAAAATCGCAAATTAAAGGGTTTTAGGAAGGAATTCGGCTAAAATCTCGCCAGCTCATTGCGGAGTAATTTGTCTCGTTCGTTTGCCCGTTACAATCAAATTAGGCTACAATTTTGTCCAAATCATGCATTGCTCGAGCTACGTTGATTTCACATGTCGTATCTGGTCCCGATCGAGATTCAGATGATTTGAGCCGAAAATCGTCTGTCAACAAGGTAATCAAAAATAGAAAAACACTAAAAGGGAGCAACCCAAGGACTTCCCAGCGGGTCACCCATCCTAGTTACTGTCTCCCCCAAGCACGCTTAACTTCAGAGTTCTGATGGGATCCGATGCATTAGTGTGGTATGATCGCACCCGACATTGAGTGGGATGTTTATTCTTATATCCCTCGAGTACGTGTGGATGCGGGCGGCGATGGACAACATGCGGCACTGCTCTCGCCCAATCATAACCACGAAGTTAAGCATTCTGGCGCGATGCAGAGCTAGGATGGGTGACCTCCCTGGGAAGACCTCGTTGTCACGATCGTTTACGTAAATTATGGATAAAACAGTCGAAATAATTGTTTTAATGAGTTACCGTCCTTCCGGAGTAATCTGCGTCATACCCTTCCGCACAGAACCGGCTCACGACAACAAAATCGATAAATGTTCCCAGAAAATAGAAAAAAAAATAAGAAGAAGGAAATAACGAATGTAAAGCTATTATTATGCCTGGGATACGATAAAATGGAACCGGAATCGAATTTCGGACTTCCTAAACGGATTTCTCGAGGAAACGGAAGCTTAACAGAAGCGGAAAATTGCAAATTAGAGGGTCTTAGAGAATGAATTCGGCTAAAATCTCGCCAGCTCATTGCGAAGTAAGGAGTCTCGTTCGTTTGCCCGTTTACAATCAAATTAGGCTACAATTTTTTCCAAATTCGGCAGTGCCCGAGTTACGTTGATTTCACATGTCTTATCTGGTCCCGATCGAGATTCAGAGGATTTGAGCCGAAAATCGTTTGTCAACAAGTAATAAAAAAAAGAAAAACACGAAAACGGGTGCAACACGAGGAGTTCCTAGGGGGTCACCCATCCTAGTACTGCTCTCGCCAAGCACGCTTTACTTCGGAATTCTGATGGGATCCGGTGCATTAGTGCTGGTATGATCGCACCCGACATTGAGTGTGATGTTTATTCTTATATCCCTCGAGTACGTGTGGAGCGGGCGACGATGGACAACACGCGGCACTGCTCTCGCCCAATCAAAACCATGAAGTTAAGCATTCTGGCGCGATGGCAGAGCGAGGATGGGTGACCTCCCTGGGAAGTTCTTGTGTCGCGACCGTTTACGTAAATTAAGGCTAAAACCGTAGAAATAATTGTTTTTAATGATTTAACAGTCTCCGGAGTAATCTGGGTCATACCCTTCCGCACAGAACCGACTCACAACAATAAAAATCGCTAAATGTTCCCGGAAAATAGAAAAATAATTAAGAAGAATAAAATAGCGAATGTAAAGCTATTATTATTCCTTTGATACAATAAAATGGAACCGGAATCGAATTTCGGACTTCCTAAGCGAATTTCTCGATGAAACGGAAGCTTAAAAGAAGCGGAAAATCGCAAATTAAAGGGTCTTAGAGAAGGAATTCGGCTAAAATCTCGCCAGCTCATTGCGGAGTAATTAGTCTCGTTCGTTTGCCCGTTTACAATCAAATTAGGCTACAATTTTGTCCAAATCCGGCAGTGCCCGAGCTATGTTGATTTCACATGTCTTATCTGGTCCCGATCGAGATTCAAATGATTTGAGCCGAAAATCGTCTGTCAACAAGTAATCAAAAATAGAAAAACACGAAAAGGGGTGCAACACAAGGACTTCGCAGGGGGTCACCCATCCTCTTACTGCTCTCGCCCAAGCACGCTTTACTTCGGTGTTCTGATGGGATCCGGAGCATTAGTGCTGGTATGATCGCACCCGACATTGAGTGGGATGTTTATTCTTATATCCCTCGAGTACGTGTGGAGCGGGCGGCGATGGACATCATGCGGCACTGCTCTCGCCCAATCAGAACCATGAAGTTAAGCGTTCTGGCGCGATGGCAGAGCTAGGATGGGTGACCTCCGTGGGAAGTCCTCGTGTCGCGACCGTTTACGTAAATTATGGCTAAACAGTTGAAATAATTGTTTTTAATGAGTTAACCATCTCCGGAGTAAACTGCGTCATACCCTTCCGCACAGAACCGGCTCGCGACAACAAAAATCGCTAAATGTTCCCAGAAAATAGGAAAAAAATAAGAAGAAGAAAATAGCGAATGTAGAGCTATTATTATGTCTGGGATATGATAAAATGGAACCGAAATCGAATTTCGAACTTCCTAAGAGGATTTCTTGAGGAAACGGAAGCTTAACAGAAGTGGAAAATCGCAAATTAGAGGGTCTTAGAGAAGGAATTCGACTAAAATCTCGTCAGCTCATTGCAGAGTAATGAATCTCCTTCGTTTGCTAGTTTACAATCAAATTAGGCTGCAATTTTTTCCCAATCCTGAGTGCCCGAGCTACGTTGATTTCACATGTCTTATCTGGTCCCGATCGAGATTCAGATGATTTGAGCCGAAAATCGTCTGTCAACAAGTAATCAAAATAGAAAAACACGAAAAGAGGTTCAACACAAGGACTTCCCAGGGGGTCACCCATCCTAGTTCTGCTCTCGCCCTGAGCACGCTTAACTTCGGAGTTCTGATGAGATCCGGTGCATTAGTGCTGGTATGATCGCACCCGACATTGAGTCGGATGTTTATTCTTATATCCCTCGCGTACGTGTGGAGCGGACGGCGATGGACAACACGCGGCACTGCTCTCGCCCAATCAGAACCATGAAGTTAAGCGTTCTGGCGCGATGGCAGAGCTAGGATGGGTGACCTCCCTGGGAGGTCTTCGTGTCGCGATCGTTTACGTAAATTATGGATAAAACAGTCGACATAATTGTTTTTAATGAGTTAACCGTCTCCGGAGTAATCTGCGTCATACCCTTCCGAACAAAACCGGTTCGCGACAACAAAAATCGCTAAATGTTCCCAGAAAATAGGAAAAAAATAAGAAGAAGAAAATAGCGAATGTAGAGCTATTATTATGTCTGGGATATGATAAAATGGAACCGAAATCGAATTTCGAACTTCCTAAGAGGATTTCTTGAGGAAACGGAAGCTTAACAGAAGTGGAAAATCGCAAATTAGAGGGTCTTAGAGAAGGAATTCGACTAAAATCTCGTCAGCTCATTGCAGAGTAATGAATCTCCTTCGTTTGCTAGTTTACAATCAAATTAGGCTGCAATTTTTTCCAAATCCTGAGTGCCCGAGCTACGTTGATTTCACATGTCTTATCTGGTCCCGATCGAGATTCAGATGATTTGAGCCGAAAATCGTCTGTCAACAAGTAATCAAAATAGAAAAACACGAAAAGAGGTTCAACACAAGGACTTCCCAGGGGGTCACCCATCCTAGTACTGCTCTCGCCCAAGCACGCTTAATTTCGGAGTTATGATGGGATCCGATTCATTAGTGCTGGTATGATCGCACCCGACATTGAGTGGGATGTTTATTCTTATATCCCTCGCGTACGTGTGTGGCAGGCGGCGATGGACAACACGCGGCACTGCTCTCGCCCAATCAGAACCATAAAGTTAAGCGTTCTGGCGCGATGGCAGAGCTAGGATGGGTGACATCCCTAGGAAGTCCTCGTGTCGCGACCATTTTCGTAAATTATGGATAAAACAGTCGAAATAATTGTCTTTAACGAGTTAACCGTTTCCGGAGTAATCGGCGTCATACCCTTCCGCACAGAACCGGCTCACGACAACAAAAATCGTTAAATGTTCCCAGAAAATAGGAAAAAAATAAGAAGAAGAAAATAGCGAATGTAAAGCTTTTATTATGCCTTAGTTACGATAAAGTGGAACCTAAATCGAGTTTCGGACTTTCTAAGCAGATTTCTCGAGGAAACGGAAGCTTAATAGAAGCGGAAAATCTCAAATTAGAGGGTCTTAGAGAAGGAATTTGGCTAAAATCTCGCAAGCTCATTGCGGAGTAATGAGTTTCGTTCGTTTTCCCGTTTACAATCTAATTAGGCTACAATTTTGTTCAAATCCGGCAGTGCCCGAGCTAGGTTGATTTCATTTGTCTTATCTGGTCACGATCGAGATTCAGATGATTTGAGCCAAAAATCTTCTGTCAACAAGTATTCAAAAATAGAAAAACACGAAAAGGGGTGCAACACGATGACTTCCCAGGGGGTCACACATCCTAGTACTGCTCTCGCCCAAGCACGCTCAACTTCGGAGTTCTGATGGGATCCAGTGCATTAGTGCTGGTATGATCGCACCCGACATTGAGTGGGATGTTTATTCTTATATCCTTCGAGTATGTGTGGAGCGGGCGACGATGGACAACACGCGGCACTGCTCTCGTCCAATCAGAACCATGAAGTTAAGCGTTCTGGCGCGATGGCAGAGCTAGGATGGGTGACCTCCCTGGGAAGTCCTCGTGTAGCGATCGTTTACGTAAATTATAGATAAAACATTCTAAATAATTGTTTTTAATGAGTTAATCGTATCCGGAGTAATCTGGGTCATACCCTTCCGCACAGAACCGGCTCACGACAACAAAAATCGCTAAATGTTGCCAGAAAATAGGAGAAAAATAAGAAGAAAAAAATAGCGAATGTAAAGCTTTTATAATGCTTGGGATACGATAAAGTGGAACTGAAATCGAATTTCTAACTTCCTAAGCGGATTTCTCGAGAAAACGGAAGCTTAACAGAAGCGGAAAATTGCAAATTAGAGGGTCTTAGAGAAAGAATTCGGCTAAAATCTCGCCAGCTCATTGCGGAGTAATGAGTCTCGTTCGTTTGCCCGTTTACAATTTTGTCCAAATCCTGCAGTGCCCGAGCTACGTTGATTTCACATGTCTTATCAGGTCCCGATCGAGATTCAGATGATTTGAGCCGAAAATCGTCTGTCAACAAGTAATCAAAAATAGAAAAACACGAAAAGGGGTGCAACACGAGGACTTCCCAGGGGGTCACCCATCCTAGTACTGCTCAAAACCAAGCACGCTTAACTTCGGAGTTCTAATGGGATCCGGTGAATTAGTGCTGGTATGATCGCACCGGACATTGAGGGGATGTTTATTCTTACATCCCAAGAGTACGTGTAGAGAAGGCGACGATTGACAACACGCGGCACTGCTCTCGCCTATTCAGAACCATGAAATTAAGCGTTCTGGCGCTATGGCAGAGCTAGGATGGGTAACCTCCCTGGGAAGTACTCGTGTCGCGACCGTTTAGTAAATTATGGATAAAACAATCGAAATAATTGTTTTTAATAAGTTAACCTTCTCCGGAGTAAACTACGTAATACCCTTCTGCACTGAACCTGTTAACGACAACAAAAATCGCTAAGTATTCCCAGAAAATAGAAAAAAATAAGAAGAAGAAAATAGCGAATGTAAAGCTATTATTATGCCTGGGATAAGATAAAATGGAACCGGAATCGAATTTCGGACTTCCTAAGCGGATTTATCGAGGAAACGGAAGCTTAACAGAAGCGGAAAATCGCAAGTTAGAGGGTTTTAAAGAAGAAATTCGGCTAAAATCTCGCCATTTCATTGCGAAGTAATGAGTCTCGTTCGTTTGCCCGTTTACAATCAAATTAAGCTACAATTTTGTCCAAATCCGGCAGTGCCCGAGCTACGTTGATTTCACATGTCTTATCAGGTCCCGATCGAGATTCAGATGATTTGATCCGAAAATCGTTTGTCAACAAGTAATTAAAAATAGAAAAACAAGAAAAGGGGTGCAACACGAGGACTTCCCAGGGGGTCACCCATCCTAGTACTGCTCTCGCCCAAGGCATGCTTAACTACGGAATTCTGATGAGATCCGGTGAATTAGTGCTGGTATGATCGCACCGGACATTGAGTGGATGTTTATTCTTATATCCCAAGAGTACGTGTGGAGAAGGCGACGATGGACAACACGCGGCACTGCTCTCGCCCAATCAGAACCATGAAGTTAAGCGTTCTGGCGCAATGGCAGAGCTAGGATGGGTGACCTCCATGGGAAGTCCTCGTGTCGCGATCGTTTACGTAAATTATGGATAAAACAGTCGAAATAATTATTTTTAATGAGTTAACCATCTCCGGAGTAATCTGCGTCATACCCTTCCGCACAGAACCGGCTCACGACAACAAAAATCGCTAAATGTTCCCAGAAAATAGGAAAAAAATAGGAGGAAGAAAATAGCGAATGTAAAGCTATTATTTTGCCTGGGATAAGATAAAATGGAACTGGAATCGAATTTCGGACTTCCTAAGCGGATTTATCGAGGAAACGAAAGCTTAACAGAAGCGGAAAATCGCAAATTAGAGGGTCTTAGAGAATGAATTCGGCTAAAATCTCGCCAGCTCATTGCGGAGTAAGGAGTCTCGTTCGTTTGCCCGTTTACGATCAAATTAGGCTACAATTTTGTGCAAATCCGGCAGTGCCCGAGCTACGTTGATTTCACATGTCTTATCAGGTCCCGATCGAGATTCAGATGATTTGAGCCGAAAATCGTCTGTCAACAAGTAATCAAAAATAGAAAAACACGAAAAGGGGTGCAACACGAGGACTTCCCAGGGGGTCACCCATCCTAGTACTGCTCTCGCCCAAGCACGCTTAACTTCGGAGTTCTGATGGGATCCGGTGAATTAATGCTGGTATGATCGCACCGGACATTGAGTGGATGTTTATTCTTATCTCCCAAGAGTACGTGTGGAGAAGGCGACGATGGACAACACACGGCACTGCTCTCGCCCAATCAAAACCATGAAGTTAAGTGTTCTGGCGCGATGGCAGAGCTAGGATGGGTAACCTCCCTGGGAAGTACTCGTGTCGCGACCGTTTACGTAAATTATGGATAAAACAGTCGACATAATTGTTTTTAATGAGTTAACCGTCTCCGGAGTAATCTAAGTAATACCCTTCCGCACAGAACCGGCTCACGACAACGAAAATCGCTAAATGTTCCCAGAAAATAGGAAAAAAATAAGAAGAAGAAAATAGCGAATTTAAAGCTTTTATTATGCCTGGGATACGATAAAGTGGAACCGAAATCGAATTTCGAACTTCCTAAGTGGATTTCTCGAGGAAACGGAAGCTTAACAGAGGCGGAAAATCGCAAATTAGAGGGTCTTAGAGAAGGAATTTGGCTAAAATATCGCAAACTCATTGCGGAGTAATGAGTTTCGTTCGTTTACCCGTTTACAATCTGATTAGGCTACAATTTTTTTCAAATCCGGCAGTGCCCGAGCTACGTTGTTTTCACATGTCTTATTTGGTCACGATCGAGATTAAGATGATTTGAGCCAAAAATCGTCTATCAACAAGTATTCAAAAATAGAAAAACACGAAAAGGGGTGCAACACGAAGACTTCCCAGGGGGTCACACATCCTAGTACTGCTCTCGCCCGAGCACGCTTAACTTCGGAGTTCTGATGGGATCCAGTGCATTAGTGCTGGTATGATCGCACCCGATATTGAGTGGGATGTTTATTCTTATATACTTCGAGTATGTGTGGAGCGGGCGGCGATGGACAACACGCGGCACTGCTCTCGTCCAATCAGAACCATGAAGTTAAGTGTTCTGGCGCGAAGGCAGAGCTAGGATGGGTGACCTCCCTGGAAAGTCCTCGTGTCGCGACCGTTTACGTAAATTATGGATAAAACATTCGAAATAATTGTTTTTAATGAGTTAACCGTCTTCGGAGTAATCTACGTAATACCCTTCTGCACAGAACCGACTCACGACAACAAAAATCGCTAAATGTTGCCAGAAAATACGAGAAAAATAAGAAGAAGAAAATAGCGAATGTAAAGCTTTTATAATGCTTGGGATACGATAAAGTGGAACCGAAATCGAATTTCTAACTTCCTAAGCGGATTTCTCGAGAAAACGGAAGCTTAACAGAAGCGGAAAATTGCAAATTAGTGGGTCTTAGAGAAAGAATTCGGCTAAAATCTCGCCAGCTCATTGCGGAGTAATGAGTCTCGTTCGTTTGCCCGTTTACAATTTTGTCCAAATCCGGCAGTGCCCGAGCTACGTTGATTTCACATGTCTTATCAGGTCCCGATCGAGATTCAGATGATTTGAGCCGAAAATCGTCTGTCAACAAGTAATCAAAAATAGAAAAACACGAAAAGGGGTGCAACACGAGGACTTCCTTGGGGGTCATCCATCCTAGTACTGCTCTCGCCCAAGCACGCTTAACTTCGGAGTTCTGATGCGATCCGGTGCATTAGTTCTGGTATGATCGCACCGGACATTGAGGGGATGTTTATTCTTATATCCCAAGAGTACGTGTAGAGAAGGCGACGATTGACAACACGCGGCACTGCTCTCGCCTATTCAGAACCATGAAATTAAGCGTTCTGGCGCTATGGCAGAGCTAGGATGGGTAACCTCCCTGGGAAGTACTCGTGTCGCGACCGTTTAGTAAATTATGGATAAAACAATCGAAATAATTGTTTTTAATAAGTTAACCTTCTCCGAGGTAAGCTACGTAATACCCTTCTGCACTGAACCGGCTCACGACAACAAAAATCGCTAAGTATTCCCAGAAAATAGAAAAAAATAAGAATAAGAAAATAGCGAATGTAAAGCTATTATTATGCCTGGGATAAGATAAAATGGAACCGGAATCGAATTTCGGACTTCCTAAGCGGATTTATCGAGGAAACGGAAGCTTAACAGAAGCGGAAAATCGCAAGTTAGAGGGTTTTAGAGAAGAAATTCGGCTAAAATCTCGCCAGTTCATTGCGAAGTAATGAGTCTCGTTCGTTTGTCCGTTTACAATCAAATTAGGCTACAATTTTGTCCAAATCCGGCAGTGCCCGAGCTACGTTGATTTCACATGTCTTATTTGGTCACGATCGAGATTAAGATGATTTGAGCCAAAAATCGTCTATCAACAAGTATTCAAAAATAGAAAAACACGAAAAGGGGTGCAACACGAGGACTTCCCAGGGGGTCACACATCCTAGTACTGCTCTCGCCCAAGCACGCTTAACTTCGGAGTTCTGATGGGATCCAGTGCATTAGTGCTGGTATGATCGCACCCGATATTGAGTGGGATGTTTATTCTTATATACTTCGAGTATGTGTGGAGCGGGCGGCGATGGACAACACGCGGCACTGCTCTCGTTCAATCAGAACCATGAAGTTAAGTGTTCTGGCGCGAAGGCAGAGCTAGGATGGGTGACCTCCCTAGAAAGTCCTTGGTCGCGACCGTTTACGTAAATTATGGATAAAACATTCGAAATAATTGTTTTTAATGAGTTAACCGTCTCCGGAGTAATCTACGTAATACCCTTCTGCACAGAACCGGCTCACGACAACAAAAATCGCTAAATGTTGCCAGAAAATAGGAGAAAAATAAGAAGAAAAAAATAGCGAATGTAAAGCTTTTATAATGCTTGGGATACGATAAAGTGGAACTGAAATCGAATTTCTAACTTCCTAAGCGGATTTCTCGAGAAAACGGAAGCTTAACAGAAGCGGAAAATTGCAAATTAGAGGGTCTTAGAGAAAGAATTCGGCTAAAATCTCGCCAGCTCATTGCGGAGTAATGAGTCTCGTTCGTTTGCCCGTTTACAATTTTGTCCAAATCCGGCAGTGCCCGAGCTACGTTGATTTCACATGTCTTATCAAGTCCCGATCGAGATTCAGATGATTTGAGCCGAAAATCGTCTGTCAACAAGTAATCAAAAATAGAAAAACACGAAAAGGGGTGCAACACGAGGACTTCCCAGGGGGTCACCCATCCTAGTACTGCTCAAAACCAAGCACGCTTAACTTCGGAGTTCTAATGGGATCCGGTGAATTAGTGCTGGTATGATCGCACCGGACATTGAGGGGATGTTTATTCTTACATCCCAAGAGTACGTGTAGAGAAGGCGACGATTGACAACACGCGGCACTGCTCTCGCCTATTCAGAACCATGAAATTAAGCGTTCTGGCGCTATGGCAGAGCTAGGATGGGTAACCTCCCTGGGAAGTACTCGTGTCGCGACCGTTTAGTAAATTATGGATAAAACAATCGAAATAATTGTTTTTAATAAGTTAACCTTCTCCGGAGTAAACTACGTAATACCCTTCTGCACTGAACCTGTTAACGACAACAAAAATCGCTAAGTATTCCCAGAAAATAGAAAAAAATAAGAAGAAGAAAATAGCGAATGTAAAGCTATTATTATGCCTGGGATAAGATAAAATGGAACCGGAATCGAATTTCGGACTTCCTAAGCGGATTTATCGAGGAAACGGAAGCTTAACAGAAGCGGAAAATCGCAAGTTAGAGGGTTTTAGAGAAGAAATTCGGCTAAAATCTCGCCATTTCATTGCGAAGTAATGAGTCTCGTTCGTTTGCCCGTTTACAATCAAATTAGGCTACAATTTTGTCCAAATCCGGCAGTGCCCGAGCTACGTTGATTTCACATGTCTTATCAGGTCCCGATCGAGATTCAGATGATTTGATCCGAAAATCGTTTGTCAACAAGTAATTAAAAATAGAAAAACAAGAAAAGGGGTGCAACACGAGGACTTCCCAGGGGGTCACCCATCCTAGTACTGCTCTCGCCCAAGGCATGCTTAACTACGGAATTCTGATGAGATCCGGTGAATTAGTGCTGGTATGATCGCACCGGACATTGAGTGGATGTTTATTCTTATATCCCAAGAGTACGTGTGGAGAAGGCGACGATGGACAACACGCGGCACTGCTCTCGCCCAATCAGAACCATAAAGTTAAGCGTTCTGGCGCAATGGCAGAGCTAGGATGGGTGACCTCCATGGGAAGTCCTCGTGTCGCGATCGTTTACGTAAATTATGGATAAAACAGTCGAAATAATTATTTTTAATGAGTTAACCATCTCCGGAGTAATCTGCGTCATACCCTTCCGCACAGAACCGGCTCACGACAACAAAAATCGCTAAATGTTCCCAGAAAATAGGAAAAAAATAGGAGGAAGAAAATAGCGAATGTAAAGCTATTATTTTGCCTGGGATAAGATAAAATGGAACTGGAATCGAATTTCGGACTTCCTAAGAGGATTTATCGAGGAAACGAAAGCTTAACAGAAGCGGAAAATCGCAAATTAGAGGGTCTTAGAGAATGAATTCGGCTAAAATCTCGCCAGCTCATTGCGGAGTAAGGAGTCTCGTTCGTTTGCCCGTTTACGATCAAATTAGGCTACAATTTTGTGCAAATCCGGCAGTGCCCGAGCTACGTTGATTTCACATGTCTTATCAGGTCCCGATCGAGATTCAGATGATTTGAGCCGAAAATCGTCTGTCAACAAGTAATCAAAAATAGAAAAACACGAAAAGGGGTGCAACACGAGGACTTCCCAGGGGGTCACCCATCCTAGTACTGCTCTCGCCCAAGCACGCTTAACTTCGGAGTTCTGATGGGATCCGGTGAATTAATGCTGGTATGATCGCACCGGACATTGAGTGGATGTTTATTCTTATCTCCCAAGAGTACGTGTGGAGAAGGAGACGATGGACAACACACGGCACTGCTCTCGCCCAATCAAAACCATGAAGTTAAGTGTTCTGGCGCGATGGCAGAGCTAGGATGGGTAACCTCCCTGGGAAGTACTCGTGTCGCGACCGTTTACGTAAATTATGGATAAAACAGTCGACATAATTGTTTTTAATGAGTTAACCGTCTCCGGAGTAATCTACGTAATACCCTTCCGCACAGAACCGGCTCACGACAACGAAAATCGCTAAATGTTCCCAGAAAATAGGAAAAAAATAAGAAGAAGAAAATAGCGAATTTAAAGCTTTTATTATGCCTGGGATACGATAAAGTGGAACCGAAATCGAATTTCGAACTTCCTAAGTGGATTTCTCGAGGAAACGGAAGCTTAACAGAGGCGGAAAATCGCAAATTAGAGGGTCTTAGAGAAGGAATTTGGCTAAAATATCGCAAACTCATTGCGGAGTAATGAGTTTCGTTCGTTTACCCGTTTACAATCTAATTAGGCTACAATTTTTTTCAAATCCGGCAGTGCCCGAGCTACGTTGATTTCACATGTCTTATTTGGTCACGATCGAGATTAAGATGATTTGAGCCAAAAATCGTCTATCAACAAGTATTCAAAAATAGAAAAACACGAAAAGGGGTGCGACACGAAGACTTCCCAGGGGGTCACACATCCTAGTACTGCTCTCGCCCGAGCACGCTTAACTTCGGAGTTCTGATGGGATCCAGTGCATTAGTGCTGGTATGATCGCACCCGATATTGAGTGGGATGTTTATTCTTATATACTTCGAGTATGTGTGGAGCGGGCGGCGATGGACAACACGCGGCACTGCTCTCGTCCAATCAGAACCATGAAGTTAAGTGTTCTGGCGCGAAGGCAGAGCTAGGATGGGTGACCTCCCTGGAAAGTCCTCGTGTCGCGACCGTTTACGTAAATTATGGATAAAACATTCGAAATAATTGTTTTTAATGAGTTAACCGTCTTCGGAGTAATCTACGTAATACCCTTCTGCACAGAACCGACTCACGACAACAAAAATCGCTAAATGTTGCCAGAAAATACGAGAAAAATAAGAAGAAGAAAATAGCGAATGTAAAGCTTTTATAATGCTTGGGATACGATAAAGTGGAACCGAAATCGAATTTCTAACTTCCTAAGCGGATTTCTCGAGAAAACGGAAGCTTAACAGAAGCGGAAAATTGCAAATTAGTGGGTCTTAGAGAAAGAATTCGGCTAAAATCTCGCCAGCTCATTGCGGAGTAATGAGTCTCGTTCGTTTGCCCGTTTACAATTTTGTCCAAATCCGGCAGTGCCCGAGCTACGTTGATTTCACATGTCTTATCAGGTCCCGATCGAGATTCAGATGATTTGAGCCGAAAATCGTCTGTCAACAAGTAATCAAAAATAGAAAAACACGAAAAGGGGTGCAACACGAGGACTTCCTTGGGGGTCATCCATCCTAGTACTGCTCTCGCCCAAGCACGCTTAACTTCGGAGTTCTGATGCGATCCGGTGCATTAGTGCTGGTATGATCGCACCGGACATTGAGGGGATGTTTATTCTTATATCCCAAGAGTACGTGTAGAGAAGGCGACGATTGACAACACGCGGCACTGCTCTCGCCTATTCAGAACCATGAAATTAAGCGTTCTGGCGCTATGGCAGAGCTAGGATGGGTAACCTCCCTGGGAAGTACTCGTGTCGCGACCGTTTAGTAAATTATGGATAAAACAATCGAAATAATTGTTTTTAATAAGTTAACCTTCTCCGAGGTAAGCTACGTAATACCCTTCTGCACTGAACCGGCTCACGACAACAAAAATCGCTAAGTATTCCCAGAAAATAGAAAAAAATAAGAATAAGAAAATAGCGAATGTAAAGCTATTATTATGCCTGGGATAAGATAAAATGGAACCGGAATCGAATTTCGGACTTCCTAAGCGGATTTATCGAGGAAACGGAAGCTTAACAGAAGCGGAAAATCGCAAGTTAGAGGGTTTTAGAGAAGAAATTCGGCTAAAATCTCGCCAGTTCATTGCGAAGTAATGAGTCTCGTTCGTTTGTCCGTTTACAATCAAATTAGGCTACAATTTTGTCCAAATCCGGCAGTGCCCGAGCTACGTTGATTTCACATGTCTTATCAGGTCCCGATCGAGATTCAGAAGATCTGATCCGAAAATCGTCTGTCAACAAGTAGTTAAAAATAGAAAAACAAGAAAAGGGGTGCAACACGAGGACTTCCCAGGGGGTCACCCATCCTAGTACTGCTCTCGCCCAAGGCATGCTTAACTACGGAATTCTGATGAGATCCGGTGAATTAGTGCTGGTATGATCGCACCGGACATTGAGTGGATGTTTATTCTTATATCCCAAGTGTACGTGTGGAGAAGGCGACGATCGACAACACGCGGCACTGCTCTCGCCCAATCAGAACCATGAAGTTAAGCGTTCGGGCGCAATGGCAGAGCTAGGATGGGTGACCTCCATGGGAAGTCCTCGTGTCGTGATCGGTTACGTAAATTATGGATAAAACAGTCGAAATAATTATTTTTAATGAGTTAACCATCTCCGGAGTAATCTGCGTCATACCCTTCCGCACAGAACCGGCTCACGACAACAAAAATCGCTAAATGTTCCCAGAAAATAGGAAAAAAATAGGAGGAAGAAAATAGCGAATGTAAAGATTTTATTATGCCTGGGATACGATAAAGTGAAACCGAAATCGAATTTCGAACTTTCTAAGCGGATTTCTCGAGGAAACGGAAGCTTAACAGAAGCGGAAAATCACAAATTAGAGGGTCTTAGAGAAGGAATTCGGCTAAAATATCGCCAGCTCATTGCGGAGTAATGAGTCTCATTCGTTTGCCCGTTTACAATCAAATTAGGCTACAATTTTGTCTAAATCCGGCAGTGCCCGAGCTACGTTGATATCACATGTCTTATCTGGTCCCGATCGAGATTCAGATGATTCGAGCCGAAAATCGTCTGTCAACAAGTAATCAAAAATAGAAAAACACGAAAAGAGGTGCAACACTAGGACTTCCCAGGGGGTTACCCAACCTAGTACTGCTCTCGCCCAAGCACGCTTAACTTCGGAGTTCTGATGGGATCCGTTGAATTAGTGCTGGTATGATCGCACTGGACATTGAGTGGATGTTTATTCTTATATCCCAAGAGTACGTGTGGAGAAGGCGACGATGGACAACACGCGCCACTTCTCTCGCCCAATCAGAACCATGAAGTTAAGCGTTCTGGCGCGATGGCAGAGCGAGGATGGGTAACCTCCCTGGGAAGTACTCGTGTCGCGACCGTTTACGTAAATTATGGATAAAGCAGTCGAAATAATTGTTTTTAATGAGTTAACCGTCTCCGGAGTAATCTACGTAATACCCTTCTGCACAGAACCGGATCACGATCACAAAAATCGCTAAGTATTCCAAGAAAATAGAAAAAAAATAAGAAGAAAAAAATAGCGAATGTAAAGCTATTATTATGCCTGGGATAAGATAAAATAGAACCGGAATCGAATTTCAGACTTCCTAAGCGGATTTCTCGAGGAAACGGAAGCTTAACAAAAGCGGAAAATCGCAAATTAGAGGGTTTTAGAGAAGAAATTCGGCTATAATCTCGCCAGCTCATTGCGGAGTAATGAGACTCGTTCGTTTACCCGTTTACAATCAAATTAGGCTACAATTTTGTCCAAATCCGGCAGTGCCCGAGCTACGTTGATTTCACATGTCTTATCTGTTCCCAATCGAGATTCAGATGATTTGAGCCGAAAATCGTCCGTCAACAAGTAATCAAAAATAGAAAAACACGAAAAGGGGTGCAACACGAGGACTTCCCAGGGGGTCACCAATCCTAGTACTGCTCTCGCCCAAGCACGCTTAACTTCAGAGTTATGATGGGATCCGGTGCATTAGTGCTGGTAGGATCGCACCCGACATTGAGTGGATGTTTATTCTTATATCCTTTGAGTATGTGTGGAGCGGGCGGCGATGGACAACACGCGGCACTGCTCTCGTCCAATCCGAACCATGAAGTTAAGCGTTCTGGCGCGATGGCAGAGCTAGGATGGGTGACCTCCCTTGGAAATCCTCGTGTCGCGACCGTTTACGTAAATTATGGATAAAACTGTCGACATAATTGTTTTTAATGAGTTAACCGTCTCCGGAGTAATCTGGGTCATACCCTTCCGCACAGAACCGGCTCACGACAACAAAAATCGCTAAATATTCCCAGAAAATAGAAAAAAAATAAGAAGAAAAAAATGGCGAATGTAAAGTTATTATTATGCCTGATATAAGATAAAATGGAACCGGAATCGAATTTCAGACTTCCTAAGCGGATTTCTCGAGGTAACGGAAGCTTAACAGAAGCGGAAAATCGTAAATTTGAGGGTCTTAGAGAAGAAGATCGGCTAAAATCTCGCCACCACATTGCGGAGTAATGAGTCTCGTTCGTTTACCCATTTACAATCAAATTAGGCTACAATTTTGTCCAAATCCGGCAGTGCCCGAGCTACGTCGATTTCACATGTCTTATCTGATCCCGATCGAGATTCAGATGATTTGAACCGAAAATCGTCTGTCAACAAGTAATCAAAAATAGAAAAACAGGAAAAGGGGCGCAACACGAGGACTTCCCAGGGGGTCACTCATCCTAGAACTGCTCTCGCCGAAGCAAGCTTAACTTCGGAGTTCTGATGGGATCTGGTGCATTAGTGCTGGTATGATCGCAACCGGCATTGAGTGGATGTTTATTCTTATATCCCTCGAGTACGTGTGGAGCGGGCGACGATGGACAACACGCGGCACTGCTCTCGCCCAATAAGAACCATGAAGTTAAGCTTTCTAGCGCGATGGCAGAATTAGGATGGGTGAAATCCATGGGAAGTCCTCGCGTCGCGACCGTTTACGTAAATTATGGCTAAAATAGTCGAAATAATTGTTTTTAATGAGTTAACCGACTCCGGAGTAATCTGCATCATACCCTTATGCACAGAACCGGCTCACGACAACAAAAATCGCTAAATGTTCCATGAAAATAGAAAAAAAAAATAAGAATAAAAAAATAGGGAATGTAAAGCTATTATTATGTTTGGGATACGATAAAATAAAACCGGAAGCGAATTTCGGACTTCCTAAGCGGATTTCTCGAGAAAACGGAAGCTTAACAGAATCGGAAAATCGCAAATTAGAGGGTTTTAGAGAAGGAATTCGGCAAAAATCTCGCCAGATCATTGCGAAGAATGAGTCTCGTTCGTTTGCCCGTTTACAATCAAATTAGGCTACAATTTTGTCCAAATACGGCAGTGCTCGAGCTACGTTGATTTCACGTCTTATCTGGTCCCGGTCGAGATTCGGAGGATTTGAGCCGAAAATCGTCTGTCAACAAGTAATCCAAAATAGAAAAACACGAAAAGGGGTACAACACGAGGACTTCCTAGGGGGTCACCCATCCTAGTACTGCTCTCTCCCAAGCACGCTTAACTTCGGAGTTCTGGTGGAATCCGGTGCATTATTGCTGGTATGATCGCACCCGACATTTACTGGGATGTTTATTCTTATATTCTAGAGTACGTGTGGAGCGGGCGGCGATGGACAACACGCGGCACTGCTCTCGCCCAATCAGAACCATGAAGTTATGCGTTTTGGCGCGATGGTGGAGCTAGGATGGGTGACCTCCCTGGGAAGTCCTCGTGTCGCGACCGTTTACGTAAATTATGGATAAAACAGTCGAAATAATTGTTTTTAATGAGTTAACCGTCTCCAGAGTATTCTACGTAATACGCTTCCGCACAGAACCGGCTCACGACAACAAAAATCGCTAAATGTTCCTAGTAAATAGAAAAAAAATAAGAAGAAGAAAATAGCGAATGTAAAGCTATTATTATGCCTGGGATACGATAAAATGGAACCGAAATCGAATTTTGGACTTCCTAAGCGGATTTCTCGAGGAAACGAAAGCTTAACAGAAGCGGAAAATTGCAAATTAGAGGGTCTTAGAGAAGGAATTCGGCTAAAATCTCTCCAGCTCATTGCGGATTAATGAGTTTTGTTCGTTTGCCCGTTTACAATCAAATTAGGCTACAATTTTGTCCAAATCCGGCAGCGCCCGAGCTACGTTGATTTCACGTCTTATCTGGTACAGATCGAGATTCAGATGATTTGAGCCGAAAATCGTATGTCAATAAGTAATCAAAAATAAAAAAACACGAAAAAGGATGCAACACGAAGACTTCCCAGGGGGGTAACCGGTGCATTAGTGCTAGTATGATCGCAACCGACATTGAGTTGGTAGTTTATTCTTATATCCCTCGAGTACGTGTGGAGCGGGCGGCGATGGACAACACGTGGCACTGCTCTCGTCAAATCACAAACATGAAGTTAAGCGTTCTGGCGCGATGGCAGAGCTAAGATGGGTGACCTCCCTGGGAAGTCCTCGTGTCGCGACCGTTTACGTTTATTTTGGCTAAAACAGTCGAAATAATTGTTTTGAATGAGTTAACCGTCTCTGGAGTAATCTGCGTCATACCCTTCTGCACAGCACCGGCTCACGAGAACAAAAATCGCTAAATGTTCCCAAAAAATAGAAAAAAATAAGAAGAAGAAAGCGAATGTAAAGCTATTATTATGCCGGGGATACGATAAAATGGAACCGGAATAGATATTCGGACTTCCTAAGCAGATTTCTCTAGGAAACGGAAGCTTAACAGAAGCAAAAAATCGCAAATTAGAGGGTCTTAGAGAAGAAATTCGGCTAAGACCGTTTACAATCAAATTAGGCTACGATTTTGTCTTGTCCAAACCCAACAGTGCCCGAGTTACGTTGATTGCACGTCTTATTTGGTCTCGATCAAGATTCAGAAGATTTGAGCAGAAAATCGTCTTTCAACAAGTAATCAAAAATAGAAAAACACGGAAAGGGGTGCAACACGAGGACTTCCCAGGGGGTCACCCATCGTAGTACTGCCTCTCGCCGAAGCACGCTTAACTTCGGAGTTCTGATGGGATCCGGTGCTTTAGTGCTTGTTTGATCGCACCAAACATTGAGTGGGATGTTTATTCTTATATCCCTCGAGTACGTGTGGAGCGGGCGGCGATGGACACACGCTGCACTGCTCTCGCCCAATCAGAACCATGAAGTTAAGCGTTTTGGCGCGATGGCAGAGCTAGGATGGGTGACGTCCCTGGGAAGTCCTCGTGCCGTGACCTTTTAAGTAAATTATGGCTAAAACAGTCGAAATAATTGTTTTTAATGAGTTAACCATCTCCGGTGTAATCTGCGTCATACCCTTCCGCATAGCACCGACTCACGACAACAAAAATCGCTAAATGTTCCCAGAAAATAGAAAAAAATAAGAAGAAGTAAATAGGGAATGTAAAGCTATTATTATGCCTGAGATACGATAAAATGGAACTGGAATTGAATTTCAGACTTCCTAAGTGGATTTCTCGAGGAAACGGAAGCTTAACAGAAGCGAAAAATCGCAAATTAGAGGGTCTTAGAGAAGGAATTCGGCTAAAATCTCGCCAGCTCATTGCGGAGTAATGAGTCTCGTTCGTTTGCCCGTTTACAATCAAATTAGCCTACAATTTTGTCCAAATCCGGCAGTGCCCGAGCTGCGTTGATTTCACATGTCTTCTCTAGTCCTTATCGAGAGTCAGATGATTTGTGCCGAAAATCGTCTGTCAACAAGTAATCAAAAATAGAAAAACACGAAAAGGGATGCAACACGAGTACTTCCCAGGGGGTCATCCATCAAAGTACTGCTCTCGCCCAAGCACGCTTAACTTTGGAGTTCTTATGGGTTCCGGTGTATAAGTGCTGGTATGATCGCACCTGAAATTGAGTGAGATGTTTATTCTTATATCCCTCGAGTATGTGTGGAGCGGGCGGCGATGGACAACACGCGGCACTTTTCTCGCCCAATCAGAACAATGAAGTTAAGCGTTCTGGCGCGATGGCAGAGCTAGGATGGGTGACCTCCCTGGAAAGTCCTCGTGTCGCGACCGTTTACGTAAATAATGGCTAAAACAGTTGAAATAATTGTTTTTAATGAGTTAACCGTTTCCGGAGTAATCTGCGTCATACTCTTCCGCACAGAAACGGCTCACGACAACAAAAATCGCTAAATGTTCCCAGAAAATAGAAAAAAATAAGAATAAGAAAATAGCGAATGTAAAGCTATTATTATGTCTGGGATACGATAAAATGAAACCGGAATCGAATTTCGAACTTCCTAAGCGGATTTTTCGAGGAAACAGAAGCTTAACAGAAACGGAAAATCGCAAATTAGAGGGTCTTAGAGACGGAATTCGGCTAAAATCTCGCCAGCTCATTGCGGATTAATGTGTCTCGTTCGTTTGCCCGTTTGCAATCAAATAAGCCTACAATTTTGACCAAATCCGGCAGTGCCCGAGCTACGTTGATTTCACATGTATTCTCTGGTCCTGATCGAGAGTTGGATGATTTGAGCCGAAAATCTTCTGTCAACAAGCAATCAAAAATAGAAAAACACGAAAAGGGGTGCATCACGAGGACTTCCCAGGGAGTCACCCATCCAAGTACTGCTCTCGCCCAAGCACGGCATAACTTCGGAGTTCTGATGGGATCCGGTGTATTATTGCTGGTATGATCGCACCCGACTTTGAGTATGATGTTATTTCCTATATCCCTCTAGTACGTGTGGAGCGGGCGGCGATGGACAACACGCGTCACAGCTCTCGCCCAATCAGAACAATGAAGTTAAGCGTTCTGACGCGATTGAAGAGCTAGGATGGGTGACCTCACAGGAAAGTCCTCGTGTCGCGACCGTTTACGTAAATTATGGCTAAAACAGTCAAAATAATTGTTTTTAATGTGTTAACTGTCTCCGGAGTAATCTGCGTCATACCATTCCGCACAGAACCGACTCACAACAACAAAAATCGTTAGATGTTTCCAGAAAATAGAAAAAAATAAGAATAAGAAAATAGCGAATGTAAAGCTATTATTATGCCTGGGATACGATACAAGGAAACCGAAACTGAATTTCGGACTTCCTAAGCGGATTTCTCGAGGAAACAGAAGTTTAACAGAAGCGGAAAATCGCAAATTAGAGGGTCTTAGAGAAGGAATTCGGCTAAAATCTCTCCCGCTCATTGCGGATTAATGAGTCTCGTTCGTTTGCCAGTTTACAATCAAATTAGGCTACAATTTTGTCCAAATTCGGCAGTGCCCGAGGTACGTTGATTTCACCTCTTATCTGGTCCCGATCGAGATTCAGATGATTTGAGCCGAAAATTGTCTTTCTACAAGTAATAAAAAATATAAAAACACGAAAAGGGATGCAACACGAGGACTTCCCAAGGGGTTCACCCATCCTATTACTGCTCTCTCCCAAGCACGCTTAACTTCGGAGTTCTGATGGGTTCCGGTGCGTTAGTGCAGGTATGATCGCACCCGACATTGAGTTTGATGTTTATTCTTATATCCCTCGAGTACGTGTGGAGCGGGCGTGAATGGACAACACGCGGCACTGCTTTCGCCCAATCAGAACCATGAAGTTAAGCGTTCTGGCGCGATGGCAGAGCTAGGATGGGTGACCTCCCTGGGAAGTCCTCGTGTCGCGACCGTTTACGTAAATTATGGTTAAAACAGTCGAAATAATTGTTTTTAATTAGTTAACCGTCTCCGGAGTAATCTGCGTCATACCCTTCCGCACAGCACCGGTTCACGACAACAAAAATCGCTAAATGTTCCCAGAAAATAGAAAAAAATAAGAAGAAGAAAATAGCTAATGTAAAGCTATTATTATGCCTGGGATACGATAAAATGGAACCGGAATCGAATTTCGGACAACCTAAGTGGATTTCTCGAGGAAACGGAAGCTTAACAGAAGCGAAAAATCGCAAATTAGAGGGTCTTAGAGAAGGAATTTGGCTAAAATCTCTCCAGCTCATTGCGGATTAATGAGTCTCGTTCGTTTGCCCGTTTACAATCAAATTAGGCTACAATTTTGTCCAAATCCTGCAGTTCCTGAGCTACGTTGATTTCACGTCTTATCTGGTCCCGATCGAGATTCAGATGATTTGAGCCGAAAATCGTCTGTCAACAAGTAATCAAAAATATAAAAACACGAAAAGGGATGCAACACGACAACTTCCCAGGGGGTCACACATCCTAGTACTGCTCTCGCCCAAGCACGCTTAACTTCGAAGTTCTGATGGGATCCGGTGCATTAGTGCTGGTATGATCGCACCCGACATTTAGTGGGATGTTTATTCTTATTACCCTCGAGTACGTGTGGAGCGGGCGGCGATGGACAACACGCGGCACTGCTCTCGCCCAATCAGAACCATGAAGTTAAGCGTTCTGACGCGATGGCAAAGCTAGGATGGGTGACCTCCCTGGGAAGTCCTCGTTTGCCCGTTTACAATCAAATTAGCCTACAATTTGGTCAAAATCCGGCAGTGCCCGAGCTACGTTGATTTCACATGTCTTCTCTGGTCCTGATCGAGAGTCAGATGATTTGAGCCAAAAATCGTCTTTCAACAAGTAATCAAAAATAGAAAAACACGAAAAAGGGTGCAAACGAGGACTTCCCAGGGGGTCAACCATCCTATTACTGCTCTCGCCCAAGCACGCTTAGCTTCGGAGTTCTGATGGGATCCGGTGCATTAGTGTTGGTATGATCGCACCTGACATTGAATGGATGTTTATTCTTATATCCCAAGTGTACGTGTGGAGAAGGCGACGATGGACAACACGCGGCACTGCTCTCGCCCAATCAGAACCATGAAGTTACGCGTTCTAGCGCGATGGCAGAGCTAGGATGGGTAACCTCCCTGGAAAGTACTCGTGTCGCGACCGTTTACGTAAATTAGGTATAAAACAGCCGAAATAATTGTTTTTAATGAGTTAACCGTCTCCGGAGTAATATGCGTTATACCCTTCCGCACAGCACCGGCTCACGACAACAAAAATCGCTAAATGTTCACAGAAAATTAAAAAAAATAAGATGAAAAAAATAGCGAATGAAAAGCTATTATTATGCCTGGGATACGATAAAATGGAACCGGAATCGAATTTCATACTTCCTAAGCGGATTTTTCGAGGAAACGAAAGATTAACAAAAGCGAAAATCGCAAATTAGAGGGTCTTAGAGAAAAAATTCGGCTAAAATCTCGCCAGCTCATTGCGGAGAATGAGTCTCGTTCGTTTGCCCGTTTACAATCAAATTAGCCTACAATTTTGTCCAAATCCGGCAGTGCCCGAGCTACGTTGATTTCACATTTCTTCTCTTATCCTGATCGAGAGTCAGATGATTTGAGCCGAAAATCGTCTGTCAACAAGTAATCAAAAATAGAAAAACACGAAAAGGGGTGCAAACGAAGACTTTCCAGCGGGTCACTCATCCAAGTACTGCTCCCACCCAAGCACGCTTAACTTCGAAGTTCTGATGGGATTCGGTGCATTAGTGCTGGTATGATCGCACCCGACATTGAGTGGGATGTTTATTATTATATCCCTCGAGTACGTGTGGAGCGTGCGGCGATGGACAACACGCGGCACTGCTCTCGCCCAATCAGAACAATGAAGTTAAGCGTTCTGGCGCGATGGCAGAGCTAGGATGGGTGACATCCCTGAAAAGTCCTCGTGTCGCGACTGTTTCCGTAAATTATGGCTAAAACTGTCGAAATAATTGTTTTTAATGAGTTAACCGTCTCCGGAGTAATCTGCGTCATACCCTACCGCACAGAACCGGCTCACGACAACAAAAATCGCTAAATGTTCCCAGAAAAGTGAAAAAAAATAAGATTAAGAAAATAGCGAATGTAAAGCTATTATTATGCCTTGATACAATAAAATGAAACTGGAATCGAATTTCGGACTTACTAAGCGGATTTTTCGAGGAAACGGAAGATTAACAGAAGCGGAAAATCGCAAATTAGATGGTCTTCGGGAAGGAATTCGGCTAAAATCTCGCCATCTCATTGCGGATTAATCAATCTCGTTCGTTTGCCCGTTTACAATCAAATTAGGCTACAATTTTGTCCAAATCCGGCAGTGCCCGAGCTACGTTGATTTTACATTTCTTATCTGGTCCCGATCGAGATTCAGATGATTTGAGCCGAAAATCGTCTGTCAACAAATAATCAAAAATAGAAAAACACGAAAAGGGGTCCAACACGAGGACTTCCCAGGGGGTCACCCATCCTAGTACTGCTGTCGCCCAAACACGCTTAACTTCGGAGTTCTGATGGGATCCGGTGCATTAGTGCTGGTATGATCACACCCGACATTAAGTGGGATGTTTATTCTTATATCCCTCGATTACGTGTGGAGCGGGCGGCGATAGACAACACGCGGGACTGCTCTCGTCCAATCAGAACCATGAAGTTAAGCGTTCTGGCACGATGGTAGAGCTAGGATGGGTGACCTCCCTGGGAAGTCCTCGTGGCGACCGTTTACGTAAATTATGGCTAAAACAGTTGAAATAATTGTTTTTAATGAGTTAACAGTCTCCGGAGTAATCTGCGTCATACCTTTTCGCACAGCACCTGTTGGAACTTTTCAAGTTCGCAATCTTGTTTTTGATGTTAACAAAACTTGTTATTGTGTTTCTAACATATTTCCTCAAGTGTGAAATTGCAAACACAAGAAACAAGCTGAAACTGAATTTTGCACAAACTGAATTTCTTGCGAGCTTTGGTATTTTGATGATCTCTCTCAACTGGATTATCAAAATGACAATCCGCAAACTGGACTGATTAGAAAACTCAATTCGAAACAAATCGTATTTCACGTCAGTTTGGCAAAATCGGATGTTATGATGGTCTAACTGATCGCTCAATTACCGAAATGATCACACGAAAACAGCAATCAGTTGAGTTTGAGCAGCTGCGGTATTTTGGTCATATCTCTCAGCTCGGTTATTGAAATGAAGCGATTCAGTATGCGTTGGAAAGATAAGACGATGATCTACAAATCATCTTCAGAAGTCAAAGTCTGAATCAAAGCTTAAGATGCTGATAAATGAGGATGAAGTTACTGGTTCAGCACAAACTGAAATCAGCTAGGCTGATTTCAGCACACCAGCTGAAACTGAACCAACTGCTGACCAGCTGACCAACCAACTGAACTGAACCAGCTGCTGACCAACTGAAACTGAACCAGACCAGCTGAAAACCAGTTGAACCAGACCAGCTGAACTGAACCAGCTGAACTGAACCAGCTGAAACTGTACCAGACCAGCTGAAGACCAGTTGAACCAGTCCAACTGAACCAGACCAACTGAACCAGTTGAACTGATTGACCAGTTGAGTTGACCAGTTGACCAGAGTTGACCAGTCGGGAAAATGTCTAGCAAGACGAATTTTACTGTTGCAATTCCAGAAACAGTACAGAAACTTTCCAACGGTCATATTCTTGTGTCTAACGTATATATCAGTGTTGGAGCCTATAAATACAACATATTGAAGATCAAACAACAGCTTTTGAAGGGGATTCAAAGCATGGGCAGTTAGCATGAAAAAATCAGCTTGTTGAGAGCACAAGCCCTTGTGTGAGGATACATTTGAGATGTACACTGTAAATGATAAATTCCTCACACACAATCACTCACACAAATACAAGAGAGTTGAACTTCAAAGATTAGTTGAGTGAGTCTTGCACAAAGACAATAAACTTGTGTATGTAGTCTTTGCATATGAGACATTAAAGAATATGCTGATTGTGAGGTGCTGCCTACAATCTTGAGTGCTAGGAGTTCTAGTTGGGTGCTGCCCTTCCAGAATGGGTTTGTACAAGTAGTTGTATAAATCAAAGTCTTCTAGTGGATCCTTCCCAAGAGGAAAAAGGGATGACGTAGGAGTGTTTGAAATATCCGAATATCCATAAACAAATTCGTGTCTATTTGTTTATTGCATTTGCTTATCATTTTCACTGTTTTTAAAGATGCATTGTTGAAGCATTTTATGTGTTCTTCAAATATCAAAATATTGTATACCAAATGTTTGATAAAATACTTCAACTGAATATTTTTACTCATTCAACTTGCATAAATTTTAAATGGTTTACAAAATATTTAATCGGTTTCTACGAAGGATTATTTCGAGTATCTTCCTCTTGGTTTTTAACCAAACTCGATTTAATTCATCGGTGTTCAATATTTCAAGAACCGAGCTATTGCAGCTCAATGATTATCCCCCATAATCGATCCTATCAGCACCGGTTCACGACAACAAAAATCGCTAAATGTTCCCAGAAAATAGAAAAAAAATAAGAAGAAGAAAATAGCGAATGTAAAGCTATTATTATGCCTGGGATACGATAAAATGGAACCAGAATCGAATTTCGGACTCCCTAAGCGGATTTATCGAGGAAACGGAAGCTTAACAGGAGCGGAAAATCGCAAATTCGAGGGTCTTAGAGAAAGAATTCGGCTAAGACCGTTTACAATCAGATTAGGCTATAAGTTTGTCCAAATCCAGCAGTGCCCGAGTTACGTTGATTTCCCATGTCTTATTTGGACCCGATCGAGATTTAGATGATTTGAGCTGAAAATCATCTTTCAACAAGTAATCAAAAATAGAAAAACACGAAAAGGGGTGCAACACGAGGACTTCCCAAGGGGTCACCCATCCTAGTACTGCTCTCGCCCAAGTACGCTTAACTCTGTAGTTCTGATGGGATCCGGTGCATTAGTGCTCGTAAGATCGCACCCGACATTGAGTGGGATGTTTATTCTTATATCCCTCGAGTACGTGTGGAGCGGGCGGCGATGGACAACACGCGGCACTGCTCTCGCCCAATCAAAACCATAAAGTTAATCGTTATGGCGCGATGTCGGATCTAGTATGGGTGACCTCCCTGGGAATTCCTCGTTTACGTAAATTATGGATAAAACAGTCGAAATAATTGTTTTTAATGAGTTAACCGTCTCCGGAGTAATCTGCGTCATACCCTTCTTTACAGAACCGGCTCACGACAACAAAAATCGCTAAATGTTCCCAAAAAATAGAAAAAAAATAAGAATAAAAAATAGCGAATGTAAAGCTATTATTATGCCTGAGATACGATAAAATGGAACCGGAATTGAATTTCGGACTTCCTAAGCGGATTTCTCGAGGCAATGGAAGCTTACCAGAAGCGGAAATTCGCAAATTAGAGGGTCTTAGAGAAAGAATTCGGATAAAATCTCGCCAGCTCATTGCGGATTAATGAGTCTCGTTCGTTTTCCCGTTTACAATCAAATTAGGCTACAATTTTGTCCAAATCCGGCAGTACCCGAGCTACCCTTCCACACAGCACTGGCTCACGACAACAAAAATCGCTAAATGTTCCCAGAAAATAGAAAAAAATAAGAAGAAAATAGCGAATGTAAAGCTATTATTATGCATGGGATACGATAAAATAGAACCGGAATCGAATTTCGGACTTCCTAAGCGGATTTCTCGAGGAAACGGAAGCTTAACAGAAGCGAAAAATGGCAAATTAGAGGGTCTTAGAGAAGGAATTTGGCTAAAATCTCGCCAGCTCATTGCGGAGAAATGAGTCTCGTTCGTTTGCCCGTTTACAATCAAATCAGCCTACAATTTTGTCCAAATCCGGCAGTGCCCGAGCTACGTTGATTTTACATGTCTTCTCCGGTCCTAATCGAGAGTCAAATGAGTTGAGCTGAAAATCGTCTGTCAACAAGTAATCAAAATTAGAAAAACACGAAAAGGGGTGCCACACGAGGACTTCCCAGGGGGCCACCCATCCAAGTACTGCTCTCGCCCAAGCACGCTTAAATTCGGAGTTCTTATGGGATCTGCTGTATTAGTGCTTGTATGATCGCAACCGACATTGAGTGGGATGTTTATTCTTATATCCCTCGACTACGTGTGGAGCGGGCGGCGATGGACAACACGCGGCACTGCTCTCGCCCAATCAGAACAATGAAATTAAGCGTTCTGGCGCGATGGCAGAGCTAGGATGGGTGACCTCCCTAGAAAGTCCTCGTGTCGCGACCGTTTACGTAAATTATGGCTAAAACAGTAGAAATATCTGTTTTTAATGAGTTAACCGTCTCCGGAGTTATCTGCGTCATACCCTTCGCACAGAACCGGCTCACGACAACAAAAATAGCTAAATGTTCCCAGAAAGTAGAAAAAAATAAGAATAAGAAAATAGCGAATATAAAGCTATTATTATGCCTGGGATACGATAAAATGAAACCGGAATCGAATTTCAGACTTACTGAGCAGATTTCTCGAGGAAACGGAAGCTTAACAGAAGCGGAAAATCACAAATTAGACGGTCTTAGAGAAAGAATTCGGCTAAAATTTCGCCAGCTCATTGCGGATTAATGAGTCTCGTTCGTTTGCCCGTTTACAATCAAATTAGGCTACAATTTTGTCCAAATCCGCCAGTGCCCGAGCTACGTTGATTTCACGTCTTATCTGGTCCTGATCGAGATTCAGATGATTTGAGCCGAAAATCGTCTGTCAACAAGTAATCAAAAATAGAAAATCACGAAAATGATTGCAACACGAGGACTTCCCAGGGGGTCACCCAACCTAGTACTGGTCTCGCCCAAGCACACTTAACTACGGAGTTCTGATGGGATCCGGTGCATTAGTGCAGGTATGATCGCACCCAACATTGAGTGGGATGTTTATTCTTATATCCCTCGAGTACGTGTGGAGCGGGCGGCGATGGACAACACGCGGCACTGCTCTCGCCCAATCAAAACCATAAAGTTAATCGTTATGGCGCGATGTCGGATCTAGTATGGGTGACCTCCCTGGGAATTCCTCGTTTACGTAAATTATGGATAAAACAGTCGAAATAATTGTTTTTAATGAGTTAACCGTCTCCGGAGTAATCTGCGTCATACCCTTCTTTACAGAACCGGCTCACGACAACAAAAATCGCTAAATGTTCCCAAAAAATAGAAAAAAATAAGAATAAAAATAGCGAATGTAAAGCTATTATTATGCCTGAGATACGATAAAATGGAACCGGAATTGAATTTCGGACTTCCTAAGCGGATTTCTCGAGGCAATGGAAGCTTACCAGAAGCGGAAATTCGCAAATTAGAGGGTCTTAGAGAAAGAATTCGGATAAAATCTCGCCAGCTCATTGCGGATTAATGAGTCTCGTTTGTTTTCCCGTTTACAATCAAATTTGGCTACAATTTTGTCCAAATCCGGCAGTACCCGAGCTACCCTTCCACACAGCACTGGCTCACGACAACAAAAATCGCTAAATGTTCCCAGAAAATAGAAAAAAATAAGAAGAAAATAGCGAATGTAAAGCTATTATTATGCATGGGATACGATAAAATAGAACCGGAATCGAATTTCGGACTTCCTAAGCGGATTTCTCGAGGAAACGGAAGCTTAACAGAAGCGAAAAATGGCAAATTAGAGGGTCTTAGAGAAGGAATTTGGCTAAAATCTCGCCAGCTCATTGCGGAGAAATGAGTCTCGTTCGTTTGCCCGTTTACAATCAAATCAGCCTACAATTTTGTCCAAATCCGGCAGTGCCCGAGCTACGTTGATTTTACATGTCTTCTCCGGTCCTAATCGAGAGTCAAATGAGTTGAGCTGAAAATCGTCTGTCAACAAGTAATCAAAAATAGAAAAACACGAAAAGGGGTGCCACACGAGGACTTCCCAGGGGGCCACCCATCCAAGTACTGCTCTCGCCCAAGCACGCTTAAATTCGGAGTTCTTATGGGATCTGCTGTATTAGTGCTTGTATGATCGCAACCGACATTGAGTGGGATGTTTATTCTTATATCCCTCGACTACGTGTGGAGCGGGCGGCGATGGACAACACGCGGCACTGCTCTCGCCCAATCAGAACAATGAAATTAAGCGTTCTGGCGCGATGGCAGAGCTAGGATGGGTGACCTCCCTAGAAAGTCCTCGTGTCGCGACCGTTTACGTAAATTATGGCTAAAACAGTAGAAATATCTGTTTTTAATGAGTTAACCGTCTCCGGAGTAATCTGCGTCATACCCTTCGCACAGAACCGGCTCACGACAACAAAAATAGCTAAATGTTCCCAGAAAATAGAAAAAAATAAGAATAAGAAAATAGCGAATATAAAGCTATTATTATGCCTGTGATACGATAAAATGAAACCGGAATCGAATTTCAGACTTACTGAGCAGATTTCTCGAGGAAACGGAAGCTTAACAGAAGCGGAAAAATCACAAATTAGACGGTCTTAGAGAAAGAATTCGGCTAAAATTTCGCCAGCTCATTGCGGATTAATGAGTCTCGTTCGTTTGCCCGTTTACAATCAAATTAGGCTACAATTTTGTCCAAATCCGCCAGTGCCCGAGCTACGTTGATTTCACGTCTTATCTGGTCCTGATCGAGATTCAGATGATTTGAGCCGAAAATCGTCTGTCAAAAAGTAATCAAAAATAGAAAATCACGAAAATGATTGCAACACGAGGACTTCCCAGGGGGTCACCCAACCTAGTACTGGTCTCGCCCAAGCACACTTAACTACGGAGTTCTGATGGGATCCGGTGCATTAGTGCAGGTATGATCGCACCCAACATTGAGTGGGATGTTTATTCTTATTTCCCTCGAGTACGTGTGGAGCGGGCGGCGATGGACAACACGCGGCACTGCTCTCACCCAATCAGAACCATGTTGTTAATCGTTATGGCGCGATGGCGGATCTAGGATGGGTGACCTCCCTGGGAAGTCCTCGTGTCGCGACCGTTTACGTAAATTATGGATAAAACAGTCGAAATAATTGTTTTTAATGAGTTAACCGTCTCCGGAATAATCTGCGTCATACCCTTCTGCACAGCACCGGCTCACGACAACAAAAATCGCTAAATGTTCCCAGAAAATAGAAAAAAATAAGAAGTAGAAAATAGCAAATGTAAAGCTATTATTATGTAAATCGCTAATTAGAGGGTCTTAGAGAAGAAATTCGGCTAAAATCTCGCCAGCCCATTGCGGAGTAATGAGTCTCGTTCGTTTGTCCGTTTACAATCAAATTAGCCTACAATTTTGTCCAAATCCGGCAGTGCCCGAGCTACGTTGATTTCACATGTCTTCTCTGGCCCTGATCGAGATTCAGATGATTTGAGCCGAAAATCGTCTGTCAACAAGTAATCAAAAATAGAAAAACATGAAAAGGGGTGCAAACGAGGACTTTCCACGGGGTCACCCATTCAAGTACTGCTCTCGCCCAAGCACACTTATCTTCGGAGTTCTGATGGGATCCGGTGCATTAGTAATAATATGATCTCACCCGACATTGAATGGGATGTTTATTCTTATATCCCTCGAGTATGTGTGGAGCGGGCGGCGATGGACAACACGCGGCACATGTTTCACCCAATCAGAACAATGAAGTTAAGCGTTCTAGCGCGATGGCAGAGCTAGGATGGGTGACCTCTTTTGAAAGTCCTCGTGTCGCGACCGTTTACGTAAATTATGGCTAAAACAGTCAAAATAATTGTTTTTAATGAGATAACCGTCTCCGGAGTAATCTGCGTCATACCCTTCCGCACCGCACCAGCTCACGACAACAAAAATCGCTAAATGTTCCCAGAAAATAGAAAAAAAATAAGATGAAGAAAATAGCGAATGTAAAGCTATTATTATGCCTGGAATACGATAAAATGGAACCGGAATCGAATTTCGGACTTCCTAAGCTGAAGTTTAACAGAAGCGAAAAATCGTAAATTAGAGGGTCTTAGAGAAGGAATTCGGCTAAGACCGTTTACAATCAAATTAGGCTACAATTTTGTCGAAATCTGGCAGTGCCCGAGTTACGTTGATTTCACATGTCTTATTTGGTCCCGATCGAGATTTAGATGATTTGAGCCGAAAATCGTCTTTCAACAAGTAATCAAAAATAGAAAAACCATGAAAAGGGGTGCAACACGAGGACTTCCCAGGGGGTCACCCATGCTAGTATTGCTCTCGCCCAAGCATGCTTAACTCCGAAGTTCTGATGGGATCCGGTGCATTAGTGCTAGTATGATCGCACCCGACATTGAGTGGGATGTTTATTCTTATATCCCTCGAGTACGTGTGGAGCGGGCGGCGATGGACAACACGCGACATTTCCCTCGCTCAATCAGAACCATGAAGTTAATCGTTATGGCGCGATGACGTAGCTAGGATGGGTGACCTCCCTGGGAAGTCCTCGTGTCGCGACAGTTTACGTAAATTATGGATAAAACAGTCGAAATAATTGTTTTTAATGAGTTAACCGTCTCCGGAGTAATCTGCATCATACCTTTCCACACAGAACCGGCTCACGACAACAAAAATCGCTAAATGTTCCCAGAAAATAGAAAAAAAATAAGAAGAAGAAAATAGCGAATACAAGCTATTATATGCCTGGATACTATAAAATGGAACCGGAATCGAATTTCGGACTTCCTAAGAGGATTTCTCGCGGAAACGGAAGCTTAACAGAAGCGGAAAATCGCAAATTAGAGGGCCTTAGAGAAGGAATTCGGCAAAAATCTCGCCAGATCATTGCGGAGTATGAGTCTCGTTCGTTTGCCCGTTTACAATCAAATTAGGCTACAATTTTGTCCAAATCCGGCAGTGCCCGAGCTACGTTGATTTCACGTCTTATCTGTTCCCGAAAGAGATTCAGATTATTTGAGCCGAAAATCGTGTGTCAACAAGTAATCAAAAATAGAAAAAACACGAAAAGGGGTGCAATACGAGAACTTCCAAGGGGGGTCACCCATACTAGTACTGCCCTCGCCCAAGCACGCTTAACTTCGGAGTTCTGATGGGATCCGGTGCATTAGTGCTGGCATGAACGCACCCGACATTAAGTGGGATCCGGTGCTTTAGTGCTTGTTTGATCGCACCAAACATTGAGTGGGATGTTTATTCTTATATCCCTCGAGTACGTGTGGAGCGGGCGGCGTTGGATCGTCCAA
>NC_134560.1:0-67616 GCF_025594145.1 Primulina tabacum
AATTAGAATTTATATAAATTTTATGCGCGAGTTGTGTAATTAATAAGTGGATAGTCTAAGGAAATAAAATAAATTATGAATAGAGCTTGAATGTGTGGACCATTGAAAGATGTAATTCATTGTTTTTTGGGATTTTTTTGTCATTTGATTTTGTAGTTTGTTAATTAGACTCAAAGAATTCTTTGATTTTGTAATTTTTACAATTATAGAGACTAAAAGTGTAGTTTCTACCAGAATTATCTTCGTGATCAGTAATGTCGTATAAGATAGACTAAATGAACTAACTATGTTGTCGATTGAGCAAGAAATGGTCTGAAAATTGGATTACACAGATTTTGTAAATATTTCACCTCTAAAAAGCTAGACGAGTAGTATTTATGTAGTTATTTAAATATTTATGAGTTGTTATTGATGAAATATATGGTTTGATATATTTATATGTATTTATTAGTATATTTGTTATTTGCACATTGAATTTATATTTATTACTACAACAAGATGACCCATTGTTCAATTTTCGTTTCAGGCCTCATTCAACACAGGTACGACTCTGATTATGTCATCCGTGTATATATTATCATTATTCGAACCAAACAATACGTTGAGTATAACTCTCACATGAGTCAATTAATATTAATATGTTATATATAATACATTTTAGTCATTGAATAATAAAGAACCAAATATAAATAATCAATCTGGTTAATTTATGATATCCACTTTAGTTATGATGTACTATTAATTTATCTCCAAAACCTGAATTAGTAACCAATTTAACTTATTTTGATCCGGAAATTGCGAAATTCAATCTGAATAACAAACAGTTGTAATAAACTTATATATAATAATGGAAGAATCCGACATGAAACATAATTACATCATCAATGTTTAGTAATTTACAGACATGTAAATTACAGAATAATAATAATTATAATTATAAATGATCACCGCCCCCAAGAAAAAAGAGAAATCGAATGAACACATGTCCACATGTAATTAATCGCAAAACAATTTTTTTATATATTAAATTGCTTCCCTGTCTCCAAGTAATCTGGTTTATCGATTCCTGCATTTAGAATAGTAGTTAGGTTTTGTTGAATTCCTTAAGAATTATGAAGTTCCTTCCTGATCTATCTACATAGCTAGTTGTATCTTGTCAAGAAGTATAAGATTGAAATAATAAATAGATTTCATTTATAATATTTTTATAATATAAAGATGTTTTCGGAAGTTAAAAGTATATTATTTGTGATTTGCTCATAAAAAAATTATATTTTTGATATCGTAACTTGTATGTTTTACATATTTTTTATAATACTGTAAGTTAGAGTCCTAATTAGTACATTGATATGCAGTTTTGTTTCATTTTCAATCATTTTTCATCAGAATGTTATTGTGGCGATACAAAATGATAGTGTCACAATGAAAAATAATAATGACAATATAACGAAAAGGTTAGCAAGATATAGAATATTGATGACATATTTGATTTCACGTTAGCATTCCGATGAAAATGATGAAATGGAAAAAAATTTCAAATTAGGGATTAAGATTATGAATTGACCATAATTTGGCAAAAAGCGTCAAGTTATATGATCAAAAATATAATTTATTGGTTACTCTAATACTCATTTCGTTCAAAATATTTTTTTTTCATACAAATTAATAACATCATTGGAAAAAACAAAGTTTACAAACAAATTTTATATTTTTGTCCTCGTTAAATTCATTCAGAAAATGGTTGCACGATTTTCAAGTTTTAGCTAATAAATGTATATTAATAAAAAAAAATATTAAATGTATAAACGAGACTATATAATTGACATAACCGAAAAATTAAAGTAAGTTATATTCTTGGAACGAAGGTATTATCTTTTTGAATTATTTGGACTACTGACGATAAAGGAGTACGACAATATAATGTACTGGCAAATATGTCAAGATGAGATTGATCTATCGGACCGACCACCACATCATATAAAATAGATTGTTTTAGTTGACGATTTCTTAGCCCTTCGAAATAGCGACCTTCCTGCCCCAACCAAACGCACCTAATGGTGGTTTGTGGCGGGTGCAGGGCGGCCCTGTCCAAGCCGCCAAATTACACACAAAATTGAATATGTTTGCCATGACACATAAAATAAATGAGCTAAGTTGGGTTCGTAATTTCACAACCTGACTATTGATTTAAGTGTGCATGAGCGAGAGTAATAATGAGATGAGTGACATCCTGTGAAGTTCTCATGTGATTTTAACGTTTCACCGTTTAATCTTGTTTGTTAGGTGGACCGTAAAAAGAGTAACGTCAGATCTTAACAGATAATATTATCTTTTTCTGGGTCGTGGTCGACGGTAGAGAGATGGTAATACTGATCTCTAATAGATGTGAAACAGCACAAACAGATAGACACGCACCTCTCTGGACTCATGGTCTTAACAGTCCTACCGTTATAACCAAGTAGGTGCACTTTGTGCTGTCGTATGTATAAGTAAATAAATTTGTATATTGGATAAAAACTATACTTTCTGTCCTAGTGGTAAGAGCTTGATCCTAAAAATTGGTATAGAGCTAGGTCACGTGTTCCAGTCTTCGAAGCAGCATATTTCTATACTTCTCGAGGGGGATGTTGGATTTAACATGCATGAGTTAGAGTAGTACTGTGATGAATGACTTTTTGGAGAGTTTTCGTACTTCGAGCTGCAGATAGACACACACCTCTCTGACTTATGGGCCTAACACTCTGACTCATTGTCACCAAAATAGGTGCTATATGTTCTGCCACGAGTATAATAAATAAATTTGTGTCTTAGCTAACAACTATAGTTTTTTGCCTAGTGGTAAGTGCATAATCCTAACAATTGGTCTTAAAACGATGTCATGTGTTCAAATCTCCGAAGAAGCATATTTTTATACTTCTTGGGAGAATGTTAGGTTAAATATGCATGAATGAGAGTAGTACTGATATGGGTTGCCTCCCAGGGAGTTCTCGTGCGTCAAGTTGCTAACTTTGCGTCGCTTTTTCTGGTTGGCTAGGTGGATCGTAAAAAAGTGATGTGAGATCTTCAATAGTAAGATTGATCTTTAAGGGATATGAGACTGCACTAAAAGATAGACACGTACCTCTACGAATTCATTGGCCTAACAATCCCATTACCAACCAAGTAGGTGCACTCGACAATATCACGAGTATAAAAAATAAATTTACATTTCGACTAAGAGCTATAGTTTTTGGCCTAATAGTAAATACTTGATCCTAACATCGCCAAAATTCTATCACACCTCTCCGCTAGCCCATTTTTACATCTTTGTGTATTGAAGAGAAATTCCAATGCAAAAACTCATGCATATTTTATGTTACATTAATAATTAATTGTCATGTGTACCAAAATTATAACCGACTTTCCGTTTTCAACATATTTAAAAAATATCACACACAAAAAAAAATCCAAAACATATCAATCAATTGTTAATGTAACATGGAATATTGTGAGAAAAATGTCACGTGAGATTTTTTTCTCATGTATTGAACAATTTGATTTGATCTGGATGTCCCTAATATCAAAGAGAAAACTGCAAAAGTAGTTTATACGATTATTTGTTATGAATTTTGGTTGACTATTTTTTGGTCTCCTAAATAGTTAGAATATAGGTCTTGATCCAATATGTTGGTTTTTTTTAGGTTTTGTTCTTTCTCTCCGCATAAGTACTAACGTGATATCAGACTTATCAAAAACATCTTGATCAAATTCTAGAGAAGTAAATTATTTTGTCCCTTGGATAGGGAGTATTCTTCGTCGTCCAAATAAGACATCTCAACTCTACTCAAATATAGAAGTTCCCGGTCACTGAGTTAAAATCAAATTTCATCCAAATAATCCCAAAAAAACAATAATATCATTTAATTTTATAATTGTTTGACACAACGAGAAATTGATTTAATTTGCTCGTGAACATATGCCGATATGTTATATGGACATTGATTGCTCAATGTCTGCATGAATTTTACATGTATTCCCCATTAGGTATTCCTTTGAATTTCAACTGCAAGTCATGTTGCACCGTTGAATGACCTGCATGTGTAAAGTATCAAATTTTTCTTGATATATTTTAGCAATGCATACATGAGCCAAAGCCTGATTTTGACACCAACGGCCTAAAATCATGTACATGGGGAAACAAAATATTGGATAAGAATATATATATATATATATATATATATATATATATATATATATATATATATAAAGAGCGGACACCAGCGACTATATGTTTATAGATAGATATAACGTGATAACTGACTTATATAACAATTTGGTTTAATCATTTTTATCAACTAACTAATAAGTAGAAATCATAATTTTAGGTTATACCAAGGCAGGGTAGGGTATATATGGTTGAATATGGATTTAATTGTTCTCCAAAAAAAAAATAGTGACGTGAAACAATTATTTTTTAAAAAACGTAGCAATTAATTTTAAAATTTAAACTTTGGGAATTTAAAATACATGCATACAGTTACTTTAATATAAAATAAATAAAAGATATGAATGAAATTTTATACCATGAATATAAACAGAGATTCGACTCATGCAGGGTGTCGGACACTTGGCGTAGAAAAGGTCAAAGCCATGTGCATAAAAACAAATGCAGAATTGACAGCTCCTCAGCCCTTCCCAAATACGTCCCCCCAATACATTTCTCAAGTACAAAACCAAATCTACACTAGATCCATGTATATATATATCTTTTGTCCCCCATGCTCTATAGCCCACATATATGCATATACATATGCATATACTTACACACAATTATTTTTCTTCTTAGGTTACTTTTTAGAGTTAATTGAGATTCAGTTTCTAAGTTTAAATATAAGTCATGATTCAGTCATCGCGGTAGAAAAACTTAGTTTTAACTCTTAGATTTGACATGATTTTCATTTTAACTCGCTGAATTTAAAAATCCATAATTTATATTTTATTTAATCAATTTGTCTTGATTGATACTCAATTTAAGTCACTTGGTACATTAAATCTTGTTTTCAATAATGTCTTATTGACTAAAAAAATTGTTACCATTTCATACATACGATTGATAATTATGTACCTAATTTGATTTAACTCATACTTGAAATTTGTACATTCTGTGTTGTATCTCAATGATTTGTACATATATTAATATATTCAATTAAAATTTATTTATACACGAAACTCATAAATTAATGTCACAATTTCAAATATATGCACCTATTTAGACTCGAAAAATACCACGAAGCTTAAAAGATAAAAACACATCGACTCAGTGATCAGTTCAAACTAAATTTTCTGACACGGAAATTGAATCTTATATCATATTTGATGTCAAAGCGTGAATCCCGATTTCACCTTATCCATCCTCTGCATGATTCCAACATCCAAAGCTGGATTGCTGCATCTGGGAATATGGACAGGCCAATGCCAGTTATTCCAGACACGCGGATTTAGTAATAAAATACATATTAATTGAGCATATATATATATATATATGTGTGTGTATGTATATATACACCCACGCAGACACTCACATGTGTGTGTGTGTGTTTTAGTTAGTAGTTAGTGCCTTATTTTCACATGCAGTTTGCTTGATTGTTAGTGATGTGTCGGGTTAAATTTAAAATCACTAGGTAAATGTTTGCTAAATAATGGTTAATGGTTTAGATTCGACGAATCGTTATACCAAGGCCAAATTAGTTTAATATAATCAAAAACTTGATATTTGAACCACTGTTGTATATGATTTAAAATATTAAAATTATATTATTTGAACGACAGATCTCACAAATTAATGAAAACCCATGTCTGATGACTTGACACCTAACCGGATCTAGGTGTGTAGGTGATTATAGACCATTAAAAAAAGATGCAAGGGACAGAAACAAAGGTCTCCTTGTGTGGTCAATTTTCTAATCCCCAAGACCAGATAAAGAATCGAGTCTTGCCGGGTCAAATTTAAATTCTACGTGACACCACATATACTTAACTTGGTGGACAAATGCCCACAACAATACCTACCATTTTCTTTTTCTTTTTCTTTTTTAATAATTTCTTCAAGCACTGAGAATCATTAAAAATATTAATGAAACATTAGTTTATACATCTTGTCCCTTGACTAAAATTTCCCGATATTCCTCGAGCCACTCAAACTTCTAATTTTGGGTCAAATCTTACTTTACAAGGATTTAAGACATGATCCTCTTGTCCTCGAACAAATCGTGATTCTTTCCAAATTCTTGTCGCTTCGGTCTTTTGTTTTTTAAGCTACCCCGTTGAACTTTCCGATCTTTATCCGTTAACAATTGAACAAGCTTTAACAATTTCAATCAATACATGTGCTGTGACTGGTTATAGACAATAATTTGTATGAGACGTTTTCACGGGTCGTATTTTGTGGGATGGATCTTTTATTTGGGTCAGCCATGAAAAAGTATTACTTTTTATGTTAAGAGTATTATTTTTTATCGTGAATATCGATAGAATTGACCCGTTTCACAGATAAAGATTCGTGAGACCGTCGACTCACAAGAGATCTACTCCTGGTTATATTCTATCCAATGTTTTTCATTACTTTGAATCCCAAAGTAAATATTTTTGAGATTCGGATACAGATTTTTTATTCATATTTTTAAAGTCTTGATCATATTCAAGTGAAACTATTCAACAAAAAATGTATGTATGTACACGTAAATCGTGTACATTAACAAATAATGGTGAACTCTTTTAATTAACCATTTTTTAAAAAAAAATTATTAAATTTGTCTAATTAAGTTGTGAAAAAACAAGGAGAGACGTGGTTTGGCATGTTACAAGGGATTAATGTTCGGAAGTAGGCCTACAATTTTTGTCTTACTTTGTTCATGTTCCAATATAATCGAGTAAAAATTTAAGAAACGTTCGTACAATTGATATCATATAGCAAGAGGGAACAAGATTCCTGTAATTACAGAACCGAGGATTTTGTCTACCCCTTCCTGTCAAATATTCTGTTTTCTCTTTACGTAATAAATTTTTATCATATTTTTAATTTTGGGTTATAAAATTTCACTGAGATTGCTTTCCATAGTTAAAGGATATTAAGAATTAATTACGGTAAACGACTAACACGTTCGAGTAATAAGCACAAATTTTTCATGATTTTGTAGTTTATTTAACATCAAGATATCAAGTGTGAGAAAGCTTCAAGTTCAAGATCCCACCTGCAACAATCCCTTTCCTCCCAACTCCAAAAAAACATAAAAAAATAGTACACGCACCATTAGACAAAGCCTAAATTATTTAAAGGGTAATTAAATTTACCGGATAATTATAATTTTAGTCTTTATATTATGATTTTGAATTTCTATATTGTCTAATTTTACTTTTAATTTTGTATAATTTTATTTTTTTCATTGAGAGTGTTAATGTTATATTGTACATGTCAGTTTCACATAAGTCATTGATTAACACCACCCGAAAAATGATTTAAATTGAAAAAAAAAAGGATATAGAACTCAGTTCACCCATTCTCGACCCAAACTTGTTTTTCCTATTTTTTAAGCAAATAAAAGTATTTGTTAAGTGTATATGGGCAAGAGAAGTACTGAGATGAGTAAACTCCTAGTAAACTCTCATGTGTCAAGCTACTGACATTACGCAATTTGATCTAGATAATCATGTGAGCCATAAATTAGGGACATCGGATCTTAGTGAGTATGATTATCTCTATTGGAGACAGAATCGACCCCAGGGAAAGAGGAAGTCTAATTTCGAAGGGATATGAGACATTGATATTAATAGTGAGGCACCCCCTCTCCGTGCTCAAAGGCACAATGACCCAAGCCATCTACACCCAAGTAAGTACATCTTTTTATATCCACTCGTTTCTTAGTACGAGGCATTGTGTTGTCACTGTTGAAAATTTCAAGTGAATTTAAAGATTAAATAAAAATTATGTCTCATGCACATTCTTGAGTTAGTTGTGAATCATTATTGTGGAAATGTCTTTTGACTTTCTACATTCTTGAGTTAATTGGAAGATTAATTGAGTTAATTAGTCTTGAATGACTCTTGGTATGCATTTTGGGGATTATAAATAGTGTGTTAATTTCCCCATTCCATATGCATAAAATTAATTTTTACAAAGATCTCTTTCAAGCATTCTCTTGCATTTCATATTGTCAGCTTTTCATTTGGCATCCGTTGAATTTTGGTGATAAAGTGAAAGTATGTTTTCGGTTCGCCGGTGTAGTTACTTCGTGCTAAGTTACTGCAAGGTTTTGCCGTTGTATCCTGGGAAACAGTTGTCCGTCGAGATCCTTGAAGCACCGTCAGAGTGGACAAAGGAAAATGTATTTCGTACAGGACTCGGTTTGATTTACTGTTTTATTGTTGTTATTTTATACACGGTATTCATACTTTCAATAGTATGCTCATTTTCGTATATTGTTTTTGATTGTCGACTACCGAGGCGTCAACAAGGCCTGCCCAAAGGATGAATTCCCTGTGCCGAACATGGATATACTTACTCATCGACAGTTGTTCGAAAACCTTTCATTTATACATTGCTATATTGAGTATAGATTGACACAAGTCACTGGGATATAGAAGGAAGAGAGTCGAGGGCTGTGGCAGAACACAACTGATTCATCATATTCACCAAAGGAGAACAAGGAACAAAGGCATATTAGATAGAACATTGAATATTATAGAGTTGAGGGTTATAATCTCAGGCTCTAATTTTCTGTTCTTGGTTAAGCTCTGTAAAACTTGTTGATTCAATAAAATTGACGGTCCCTCTCCCGTAGATGTAGGCCACATTGCCCGAACCACGTAAATTGACTGTGTGTTTTCTTGTTGTTCATCCTATTGCTCTTCTTGTTTCTGACAAGATTCATATTAGGAATCTGGAGCATTCTTGCGTAATTAACTTCTTAGATAATCTGGAATCATTGCTTTGTGGTATTGATGAACTACGCAATACAATTGAGACTAACCCGGTTCAAGGATCGAACCCATTACAAATAAGTTTCTCGGTAGCTCCTTCGATCGGGAGTTAAATCAAAAGGTTTCAGAAATTCGATCGAATGTAGGGGAATAATTTAATGTTGTGGGGCTAACAGGATCTTACCATGTGGCAATATCAAAACTTAAAAAAGTGGATAAAATATAAATGGTTATAAACCCAAAAAGCTTGATTTCATAATGTACCGTGGTGATTTTTTTTGTGAAGTTGAGGACTCAACTAGTCAACCAGATCTAAATTCGAGCAATTTTTATTTTTTTTTTCTTTCATAAAAATTATTATGAGATTATCTCGATGGTCAAATTTGTGATACATATAATGAATCTGATCCAATTCATGAAAAATATTAATTTTGTATGTACAATATATTATTTTTTACTGTAAAAATATCATTTTTTGTTTATGTCGTGAAATTATATTTTGTGATATATACTGATTTGAATGAAAATATTATTTTTTATGTCAAAAATATATTATATAAATGTTGATTTGAATAAAAAATATTAATTTTTATATCAAATGTATTATTTTTTTCTTTTTCATGTTCTTCCAACTTCAAGAAAATGTTACTATGTCAATATTTACGTATACAAATCGTATAATACTATGATAATAAGAAAATTTAAGTGGGAATGGAAGATTGTAAATAAAAACCAACTATTATTTAATTAATCAAAACTGTTCAAATAAATTTATTATCAAAGTAATAAATAATATGACGCACGTATTATTATATATTTTAAAAAAATTATACTATATCATTCACATTGATTATAACATTTAATAAAACGATAAGCATCGAATCCTATGTTAATGATAAAAGACTTCAATCATTTGAAACAAAAAACATGGACATTAATTTTTGTCGTCCTAATGTTTTAGAAAATTTGAAGGCAAAATCATAATAATGCAGAATATTTTTTTTTATGGAAGGACAAGTAAAATCCACCAACATCAATGATAGCAACATTCATAATTCCGATGTTGTCACAAACATACAAGATTGTTGGTCAAGAGTGCAATTATTAATGTTAATATTGCGTTCTTTCAACATCTCAGTGTCATTTCCTTTTTTTTCCCATGGTGGTTCCATTTTTAATATATGTTTATCTAGCAATTTTATGTAATTTGTTGGATACAATAATTATCTTTATTTGGTAGAACGATCGAACCATGGTGTTTGAGCTGTTGTGCGGTTTAAAAGATTTGAGTTGCACTATTACTACTAGCTATAGTTTTTGGTAAAGCGGCAAACGCTCGGTCCCACAATTGGTATCAGAGCCAGGGTCGCGGGTTCGATTCTCATTGATTGCAAGGAGTGCAATTATTGGGAGGGAGATTGTTGAGCGCAATAATTGTCCTTGTTTGGTAGAGCGATCGAACCGTGGTGCTTGAGCTGATGTGCGGTTTAAAAGATTTGAGTCGTACCATTACTACTAGCTATAACTTTTTATAAAGCGGTAAGCGCTCGGTCCTATAGAATTTATATAATTATCTAACTTTAATTTTTTTTTAAAAAAATTATCTTTTATTTTTTTAATAGATATTTTTGTTTCAAAATTTATATATTTTTAAAAATGTCGGAATAAAACAGCATCGAGTGTCATAAAATCGAACTCAAATATCATATTTTGATTGTCAGACGACTATTTTCATACTCCGGATACTTGTATTATAACACTGAATTATATAAATATATACTTTAATAAATATCAATTCTTTCTTTTCATTTTCTATGGATGGTCCAATAGATTTGAATATAAAACATTTAATCATATGAGACAAAAATACAAACTATAATGCCTTTGAATTAATTAATAATTAATATCCCCACTAATCGGCTTTAATTTCCATAACTCACCAAATGAAAATGAATGACAATTTACTAACTCTAAATATGATGACCTCCGCACTTCCTAAAAAAAACCAATCATTTTCAAAACTGTTTGGATGATTAATACGAGTGGCTTTCACATTCTTGGGGCATTATATGTAATATATATTTTAATAATCTATCATTTTTAAATAAGCCAGTAATGAAGATTATTTATATTGTACTTAGTATAATAAATCTATTAACTACTAAGAAACTCAACACTTTCAAATTCTTAATATCCAATTATGTTAAATAATGCATAATTTGGTTCGTGAGATGAAAGAGGAGGATAACATAGCTATTTTTTAATTTTAATTCTCGTAAAATTCAAGTCAAACACGAGATATTGCAATTATTGAATCGAATGTGACTGATCTGGTTCTCCATATGTAAAATAATAAAAGAAACTGAACTATCTGATAGCGTATCCAATTGTATCAATTCCAAGTTAATTATACAGAGCATATAACCAAATCAGAGATCATGTTAGAACGAAAAATATTGAATTGAGTTATTGTCCAGGTGACAACAGATCGAGATAAGATTGTGATCGATTTTTTGTTTTGGATTAGTAATTTTTTCAAGCATATTACTTATTAAAAAACATAACGAACAAAATAAATCTAATTTTATTAAAATGTAGAAGTTGCTCTCTTGATTTTTACTAAGCCAAGATCTAATCTAATAGAGAAATTTACAGAGCAAAGTGATGATAATTAAATAATTTATGGATGAAACCAACCAATATACCATTTTTTATGTTTTTTTTTTTTTGTGTATCTATTTATTTAAGATATATAAATAAAAAATAAATAGAAATCCGAAGTAATCTCAGAAGGAAAATTAAAAAAATGGTAATGATTATAGATGGGGTGACGATTGCAATTTGTAATAAATGAGTAAACGCTGGGGCCAGTGGGAGACACAAAGCGGCCATTGTTTGTAAACAAAAAGAAGACTGCGCAGCCACCGCCGCCATTTTTCCATTACTTGTTATAATTAATACTCCATTAATTTCAATTAATTAAAAAAATGAATTTTTAAATAATTTTTAATTTGAAAAATAAGACGTTTGGCAGGAAAATACTAATACCCCTTAACCAAATAATGACTCCAAGAAATTTCCTTTCATTAAAATGTATTGATTATTGGTAAGGCTGTTATTGTAGTTTTCTTGAATCTCCAACAATTATTAAGATGATGATGATTATTATTATTATTATTTTAAAAATGTTTGATAAAATAAATAATTCCAAACAATTATATATATATATATGTATATATATATATGATTTCTTAAGATTTAGCGTTTCAACGGATTTAAATAGATAGAGCCGAAGGGACAGGGAAAAGGAGTAGACAGAGACTTCCCATAAAAGGTTTGCAAGTGACAAATTAAACTCAAATGTCTTCACGTGAATGTGTCCTTTTGAGTTAAAAAAACGACGTCGTAGCTAAAGCAAACGCCAATACTTCTTTTTATGTCAACGGTAGATCTACAGTGAAATAATTTTATGAGTTAATTATGTTTATATTTATAATAATATTATTATTTTTATAAATGATTAAAATAAAATAGCTATTTTATAAAAACAATTCATTCTACAATAAAAATTCAAAATATTAAACGATAACGATGCAAATATATGCTTCATATTATGATTTCATCGATTCTTGATTTATTCAAAATTACTTTTATAGAGTCTTGTTTAGATATTTTTCTATATGTATTATATTAACGATTGTAAAATTTACGTTTAGACATATTATCGTCGACATACTCGTATTAAATTGAATGAACTCCGGGTTTATAATTTGAAAATCAACTTAAGAAAACATATGGAAGGACATGTATACACAAATTTTGGAATATATGCAATAACAGTTGAATCATCAACCTCCGAGCTTCTTTTTTTTTTGTTCTTTTGATTATTAATACATTTCTTTTTTCTTTCTAAATCGCTAGCAACCAAATAAGCTCGGTCCTTCTAATTTGTCACATATAATAAGATACATAAAAATTTCACTGTAATTTATTAAAATTTTAAAATATTTCATATAAATTGAATATTATCATAATTTAGAGTTTTTTTTCTCTATTAAAATATAATATTTTACAAACTTTTTGTAACCCAAATATTATGGGTCCATAATAATCGGATTTATAATTTAGGGTGGGCACTCCGAAATTCAAGTATAAAAAGGGGTCACTACTCTGAAATTTATACCTCAGTGAGAAAATAAATGAAATGAACGATGAAGCTAGCTTGTGACTCTCGCATCAGTACTGTGGCCTTGTAGAAATTTTAAGATTAAGATTCTTGTTCCTTTTATCGGGCTGTCCTTTCTCCAGGTTTCTCTTGCTTTAAATCATTTACTTCTTCCATATTTCGATAAGATTTTCGGCCGTCGCTTTTCCAGCTTCAATCACACTTTATTAGACCCACCCATAATTTCGTGGCCTTGGAAAAAAGCTGTCATCTTTATATTTAGAAAAGAGGAATGGTTGATGACGGTGGCATGGCGGCGGTGGTGGTGAGAGAATATGACGCGAAGAAAGACTGTAGTGCAGTGGAGGAAGTGGAGAATAGGTGTGAGGTCGGGCCCAGTGGGAAGCTTTCCCTATTCACCGACCTCTTGGGAGACCCCATTTGCCGGGTCCGCCACTCTCCCGCCTACCTCATGCTGGTTAGTAATATCGATCGCTTCCTTCATTAATTTCTGTTAACTTTAATTTCCACCATCATTGTTTTGGGAACTCACTTGGGATTCTGTTCTGTGAACGTCTCAGGTGGCGGAGGTGGCGGTGTTGGGCGGTGGGGGAGAGGATAAGGGGAGGAGAGAAATAGTGGGGATGATCAGGGGTTGCATCAAACCCGTTACTTGCGGGAAGAAGCTCCCCAGAAGCGGCAATTACTGCCCCACAAAACCGAATCAACCCCACCCTGTGTACACTAAACTTGCCTATATTTTAGGCCTCCGTGTCTCCCCCTCTCGTCGGTGAAGAAACCCATACTTTTCTATTTTTGCTCATCACTCGAATTTGTCTCACGTTATAAATCTTGTCTCATTCATAAATAGTCCACGGTTTATCAAGTGGTATTCCAAAAATGGATGGTGGCTCAACTAATTATTGTTTGCCGACTTATTTAAATATTCCTTTGGCTCATACCACGTATGATATATTTGCGCAGACTCTCTAAAAGAAATGAGTGCTTGCTGTCTAAAAGTTTACTTCTTTTACATGTGGGGACGTCTGGTTTTTCAATATTAATTTGTTTAATGTTTTTTGGACGCTTGCAGGAGAATGGGAATTGGGTTGAAGCTAGTGCGGGAATTGGAGCGATGGTTTGGAGAAAATGGCGCTGAATATTCATACATGGCTACTGAAAATGATAACGAAGCATCTGTCAAGCTCTTCACTGAAAAATGTGGCTACTCAAGATTCCGTACCCCTTCCATTCTAGTCCAGCCCGTGTTCGCCCACCGGGTCAAGATCAGCAAGAGGGTTGTGGTCATCAGGCTCGGCCCCGTCGACGCGGAGGCCGTCTACCGCCGGAGGTTCTCCACCACCGAGTTTTTCCCACGGGACATCGACTCTGTCTTGAAAAATAAACTCAGCTTAGGAACGTTCCTGGCCGTGCCGAGAGGGTCGTACTCCGCCGAGTCATGGCCGGGGGCCGCCGAGTTTCTGGATAGTCCGCCGGAGTCGTGGGCGGTTCTCAGCGTGTGGAACTGTAAAGACGTGTTCCGGCTCGAGGTCCGCGGCGCGTCGCGAGTGAGAAGAGCGTTGGCTAAGACTACTCGTGTGGTGGACCAGGCTTTGCCCTGGTTGAGTTTGCCGTCGGTGCCTGAAGTTTTTAGGCCTTTTGGGTTTCATTTTCTGTATGGGCTTGGAGGTGAAGGCCCATACGCTGTTAAACTTATAAGAGCTTTATGTAGGCTGGCCCACAATGTTGCAAAGGAACATGACTGTGGAGTTGTGGCCACGGAGGTGGCTAGCCGGGATCCGCTCAGATTCGGGATCCCACATTGGAAAATTCTATCGTGCCCGGAGGACTTGTGGTGCATCAAACGGTTAGGGGAAGAATACAGCGACGGAGCCACAGGTGACTGGACCAAGTCATCTCCTGGTCCGTCCATTTTCGTCGACCCTAGAGAGTTTTAGAGTTGTGCTTGGATTAAGTGATAAAAATCACCTGCTCATCACTACCCGATGGGCTTAGTTTCGGAAATGACCTTTGATATTTTGCTTTTTGTATTTTACTTCAATATTTTCTTGTTTTTGTAATATTATTATTATATGATGAGTTGTGAGGTCCAATGAGTGGAAGGAATGGAAGACATTTGGTGACTCTCAGCATTTGTTGTTTAGTAGTTATTGTTGTAAAAGATAAATTCCGGCCTCCCTATCATGTAAATTTTGTAAATATATTAGGTGTGGTTGACAATATATGTGGAAAGTTCGAATACATGATTTTGACTTTGATATTAATGAGGAAGTTAGTTAGAGATAATACTGAGTCGAGTAGACCGACCATTATCTCAATAATAGAACAAGGCGCCATGTGGATCCTCTCCTGCGGCCTCACTTGAATTCCTGATGTTGATGTGATTTTGCACGGTTGGCCATCTTTTTCGTGACATATATTGAAAATGCGACGCATCATCATCGTATCGACAGGCCCATAAAGCCCCGATGCTATCTTTGTTAGTGACTTGTTTGGCTAATGACAAATGTGGAGAGGGACCTTACAGAAAATTGATGGGAAATATAAATATTTTTTTTTGTTAATGTCCAACTACCAGATTGTCCAGATGGTTTCGAGACAATTTTTTCATGATTATATCATATTTTAAATTTAATGGCGACTCGAAAATCATCAATAAAACATGTAAAATCTACTCGATAAGCACAGAATATGCCAAAGGCAATCATCCACTGAAAAATAGATGTAGCATTATTGGCCATGTATTCTTTTGTGGAGCAGACAAAGGTTTAATTATATTTGAAGGCACAAGCATATTTAGTGGCTCTCATAAATTCAATCATTATTTATTTATTTATTTATTTTCCGGATTTCATATTCTATTATATTCTCAAATTAGAGTTATGAATAATTGAAGTATTATTCCATTACAAAATTCCAGAAAGATAGGTATCACAGCTTGTTTGCTAATTGAAAAAAAAAAAAAAAAAAAAAGATACATCAAACTATTGGAAAGAAATTATTAAAATTTTGTACCAATAATGGGAAATTGATTTTGGCGGGAAATGGGAAGATGAATTGAAAAGACAAAATCATGTGAATGCCAAGTCGCCTCACTTTTAACGTATCCCATGAATAATTTCATGTTCGATGCGTCTTATCCAATTAATAAACTTTTAAAAAAAATAATGCAATGCATTTTGACAACGTTAAAAAAGCATATGTACGTACCCGTCGGGTACAACCATTGGATTATTCAGTTTTTTGTCATAAAAATTTATTGTAATGAATCAAATATTCTTAATTCATAATAGATCATAAGAGTAATAATAACGTAATAAAATTTATTAAATGTCTAATTTTACCAGCAGTGTAGACTAATCGATCTGGATTTGATTTCACAACAATTGTATCGTAATGAATTTTCTTATCATTCTGTATCAGTTTTTAATTACCTTCTTATTATATGATCGTGACATAACCACGCATTTATTTTATTAATCCGTTTGATTACTAAGAAATATTGAATAACAAAAATAATTAATATTTTATGAGGTAAAACTACAGAAATTAACTTTAAAAAAAAGGGGTGAATGTATTTGAAGAAACAAAATGACTGATTCAAATAATTGGATTTATAATCTAAGTTTCTTCCGACTATCCGATAAAATTGGAATGATACAGAGAAATAATAACACGATTTCTCAGCATAATGCAAGGGATAAAAATTTTTTTTTTTTTTTAAAAAAAAACATACCTAACATTATATTTGACAGTGTATGAAAAGATCATATTATAATTTGATGGGAATAAGATAATTGGATGCACGTTGGCTTCGAGTTGGGAAGTGGAGTCAGCTGACAAATTAAAGCTGGTTAATATTTTGAGCTGCTGCTGCACACTCCAAATATGCCTCTCATTATTGGTTAATTGGGGGTACTGTTCATATAGACTTGTAAATAGAAAGCACCACTTTTAAATACTTCCTCTGCTGTAAATATTTTTGCTTCATATTTTTTATTTTAGTTTATATTCGATAATTAATGTGACGACAATATTTAAAAAGCCAACTCTCGAAAGAGAGTACTTTAATTTGTGGCAATCACTTGTATTGCACTCTCGATGCTCTCTCTCGTTTGTTGGTTAACTTGATTTTATCATAAGATCTTGGAGTGCAATACATTTTCTTTAAAAAGAATTGAATTGTGTGTTTTGGGTGAAATAAATTGTTGTATAATTTAAAAGATTGTAGTTGCATTAATTGTTATCGCTTGCTATAACTTTTGGTAAAAAGTCAAACTCTTGAATCTGAGTTTTGATAATTTGTATCGCAATCGATGTCATATGTTCGATTTCATGGATTACAATGAGTGCAATTATTGAGGGGTTGAAGATTGCTCGAGTGAAGTGATTGTCCTTATTAAGAGGGATCTGGATCCCCTGCAGTGCACCAACCACAGTATTTGATGTTGTGGATATTTAATAGGCCTTTTGATTTGAGCTTCTTTCTTCTTATTTTTTTTCCCATTTTTTTCCCTCTCTTTTCCTCTTTTACTTTCCCTCCATTTTTTTCATCTTCCACAAATGTTAACAGACAGTAAAATCGATCATTTTACGACCATGAACATATAATATCAAATATTTAATCAATAATTATAAATAAATATTGAAGAATGTATCGGGATTTTAAATTATGAATTTTCATTTTATTTTTGCATAGACATGTTAATAGTTTTATATTGTTAAAATTTTTATTCATTGAAAAAAAATTATTAATATTCATCAAATTCAAAAAAAAATAATATGGTTTTTCACATGTAAAAATTTAATATGCTAATATTTAATTGTAAAATTATTAATTTAACATTAAAAAATCAAAATGTTTATATTATTTCATATAAAACTGTCTGCTAATGTTTGAAGACGAGGAAAAAAATAGAGAAAATGGAGAGAAAATAAAAGAGAAAAAGAGGCAAAAAAGTAGGAAAAAAAAGAGACAAAGCCCAAATCAAAATGCTCATTAAATATCCACATCACCAAATGCTGTGGTTGGTGCACTGTAGAGGATCCAGATCCTTATTAAGAGAGTTATCGACATATAGGGCTTGGAATAATGTTATTCAAAATATCGAACATGTCTCATTATAACAAGTTGTAATTTGGTAAAAAGGTAAGTGGTGCTTCGTACAAATACAATAATTTTAAACATGCAAATATTTACTTGTAAAACTTTGAAAATTGAAGGCCCAGTCATATATATTTGTATAGTATGAAATATAACACAAAGTGAAGAAGGTGATTTCATGCTTTTGGTGTTTGACTGATCATTTTATATCCATATGACTCGAACTTGAGATCTAAATATGGAAACTCCACTAATAAGTAATAACTGGGCGACGGAGAGCATGAATAAATGATCTGACATCAAAATGAGATATATAAAATATTTGATAGATAATACTCATATCAACAAGATGCATTTTCTTTTCAAGAGTTTATAACTTAAAAAAATCCAAAATTAAACGTGTTTGACTTAGAATAATTAAGATTTAGATGACCCTATGAAGTTTCTCAGGATACATGTGAATGAGAACATAAGTACGATGAAAAGATTCGTATTAATATTGTGGAAACAGTCGTTGAAATGAATATGTTACAAAATTCCAAAAAAAAAAAAAACCAGAAGAAGATAGAAATAAAAAACATCAGCCCACGACACATCTAATTAGTTGGTGACTTTTCAATTACAAAATGTAAAAAAGTAAAAAATATATATATCTTCGTGAAAAGGAAAACTTAATTGTAAATTTATTTTAATGCCGTTAGCATAAAGGATATAGTGGACGAGCGGACAAGATTAATTAAAATATGAGAAGCTGTCTCATCAACCAAATTAAACACTTTGTATTTTATGTGAAATTCTTTTAAAATTACAGATTTTTATAGGCAAATTATCATGAAGTACGCAGCCTAATCACAAAATAGGGCATCCAGAGTTTATGTTAGTGCATTGAGCTTAGTGCTTTTACCTTTAATCAAATTACTTTTGGTCTTTTAACTTAATTATGCAAACCACAAACCCTAAAATAATCTTTTCCTTTTTGCGTTAATTCTGCAAATCAAATGCATTATTGGCAACTAGAAGTATAAATTAACGTGATAGGGCATGCGCGGCGCATTTTCTTTCTTGTAATTTGGAACCATTTCAGCAGGCAGTTTTTGACCTAGGTATTGTGAATGATTCTTGCCAAACTTTGCCTAATTTGTTTCAGTTTAAGGAAATTTAGAAACATGGTTTGGATTCCAAAAACCCAAAAATTGAAATGGATTGAAAATGTTTAAGTAACCCCAAAGAAGAATACATAAAAACAAGATGGTCCGAAAGGTTATTGACTTTTGAGTAGGTCTTTTGTGAGACAGTCTCACGAATCTTTATCTGTGAGACGGGTCAACCTTACCGATATTCATAATAAAAATTAATACTCTTAGCATAAAAAGTAATATTTTTTCATGGATGACTCAAATAAGAGATCCGTCTCACAAAATATGACACGTGAGACCGTCTCACACAAATTTGTGCCTTGACTTTTAAATGGTTTCTTTACTTCCGTGTTTACTCATTCTCGTACACATAAAATTTTATCCTACCACTAGATAACAATATGATTTCACAACTTAGGCTGATGAGGTGATTTACGCGATCGCAACTGCACAATAGGCTCCGAACTAACATATATATATATATATATTAAAAAATTAGATTGTGCTTATATCTCTATATATATTATCAAAAAAAATTAGAATTGGCTCGAATCTCTATAACTCATTGTAAAAAAAAATTGGACTGAGCTACAGCCTAAGACGGACCAAGCATAATTATGTCCCTGTATGTAACTCAAAATATTGGATGTACACATAAAATGAGATTATTAATATTAGCTTATAAAAATTAATTATATGTGAAAGTTTTTATCTTTTGCATCTTGTATAAACGTTATAATCTAATAAAAAAAAATTTTATACGTATGTATACACGAATGCATGTAGAGCATTTATAGCTTACAGGTGGTTTTGGTACGAGGAATTGTGGTTCAAAGAAACGGTGGGTATCCTTTTTCAAGTGTCCATTTTCGCATTGTCAAAAGCTGTCCTTTTTCATCCATTTGATAGAGTTGAGCACACTCTACGTTCTTAGACTACGTTTGGTTTCTCATGTTTGATAGGATTTTTATTTAACTAAGTCGATCATTCCTATAAATTATTAAATTATATTAACTGGGATAAAATAATCACTCCTCACTCCCTAGGATTATTTATCTAACTCTTAATTCATTCTATTTTTTCAATTTTGTCTTTCTCTTATATCCAAACTCACCACCACCGACCGCGGCCAACCAAAGCCGTCGACGGCGGCCGGCCGACCACATCCGCCGCCGCCGCCGAAGTGGATGGACAATTTTGTCAATTCATCAAAAGATTCTTAATTATCACATTCTTAATAATCATACCAAACATAATATTATTTTATCATTATATATTATATTTCTAATTCAATTATTATTTTTATCATTTCTCTCTTAATCATTTCATAATTTTATCCTCCAACCAAATGTAGCCTTAAATTATAACATGGGATTAATTGAAATTTTTCTTTCATCTACGATATGGTGTGTTCACTTTGGTCTTAGTCTCATTTTTAAGTATTTTTTACATCGGATTCCAATTAAACTTCAGTTTAATTTTTTTTTTATTACCCAACCTTATTGATGGGTTCTGATTTATCATTTCTCTACCTACATTTGGAAATTTATTTGAATGATTATATTAAATTTTTGTCCTCTAACTTAAACTTTTTCATCTTGTTATCAGTTGATTCATTGGAGTGATGATGTAGCATTAGAAAATGATGATGTGTCACCGAAAATTGCTGACATGTTAAATACAACACCAATAGTTCGATGAAAATAGACTATTTTTTGTTAAAAATAAATGTAAACTATTTGTGTGAATGAATCGGTAATATAACAAAATTGATATTTTTTGTATCATATGATTTTAGACCAAATTTATTTATTTAGAACAAATTTTTTACATATTTTAGATAACATGAAGAATAAAAAATTCTTTATTAGCCGTAGGAGGTTGCCAAATATGAAATTAAGGGGGGAAAATTAGTCCTTGGTATAATATATCATAGTGGTCACGTTATTCAACAAATTTTTGCAGCATGGCCTAAACTTTTAGACCACCTAGAAAATTGAAAACAGCAATAAAAATATTGATATAATTAAGTCCAATAGAGTTACAAAACCATGTGGGTACTTTTTGTGGCCCGAATTCATGTCCAAATTGTTCGGTTTGGGGTGCCCTCCTTCAAAATTTCACTAGTCAAATTATTGAGAATGAGTCCATCTTACTTTTCTTGGAAGAAACCAAGACATATTGTTTGACGTCCGATCTATTTATACAGTTGAAATATTATTTAAATATAATAATTTTATTACTCAAACTGATAATTTTTCCATATTTTTCTAATTCATTTTGAAAGCCAAAAGTTAAAAATTTACTAAAATAGATTTTATATTGTTTATTAAATAAAATAGAGCACTTCTAATAAACTGAGCGATATTTTTTGGTATATTCTCAAAATTTATCGTGACAACAAAGTTAAATACTCCATATTCCTCCAAATTTAATAATAATAAAAAAACTATTAATTTTAAGATAATGTGTTACGCAATATAAATAGTGTTAGAGAAGCCACTTTGATGTGTAATTTTGTAAACTTTTTCTTTTCATTCCTCTGTTTGTGAAACATCATTCCTTAAGTTAAGCAGAGGCCTAAAGAATAATGCTAAGTTACAACCAAAATATCGTACAACGATATTTACAACGATTAAATCATGAGATTTTGTTATTATACCTTGAGATTTTGTATTGAATTTATCATGAGATGTTGATAAATAAAATTCTGTATTGAATTTTTTGTATTGTAAGAATTGTTGTATAAATTTGGTTGCACATGTTGCATTACTCAAATGAAAATTAACGTCACACCGAACACAAGAAAGCCTGCGGTTCCTTCGGGGGCGACAAATATCAAACTTAACTACATCAAAAACATGAACCCCTACTGACACATTCATAGGCTTCTGAAGCTCCAAAATTTTCATTAGCATCTAAATCCTCATCCTCTAATCCTCTTAATGGTTTTGGTTCTAATTTCTAGAGACAAGTAAAAACGTTTCAAGAGGATTGCATCTTCATTATTGAAAAGGCGGATGTTGTTTCTTCGACACTGGTAGAACCGGGGCTCTCAGATGTATCCGAGCTGCTGTTTTCGCCTTTTCTATCTTTGTTCGACCAGAGTCTCGAGAAAATCTTTTTCGCTTTTTTATCAGCTACTTTTTCTACATTTGCTTTGGCATCAGTTTCACCATCATCTCCCTTGCTTTTTAAGCTCAAAGATTCGAGCCGACCTTTTAAGGTCTTCAGCTCCTCAGATGTCTGGTTGCCATCCCAGTCGTCGGAGGTGTTGGTTGTTGTGGAGCTTGAGCTGCCATATGAAGTACCAGGGAGTAAAGCTCTAGCAGAGCCACCACCAGAGCCAGATGCCTTGGCTTGTTCAAAGAAAAGTACCTGCATGACAACTCGTAAAGGTAGCCTCTCGTTTTGCACGGCATGAGCACGGGCATTGGCTGATAGCTTGCTGCAATCCATCAAGGAGCAAATTCTCTTTTTTTCGCTCTTGGTCAATCCCGAGCGTTCCTGTGAAAGAAGATGATAATTAGTTTTGGGAATCATCGAAGTTAAAATGGCGGCAGGCATTTATAAGATGGTTGAATGTAATAAAGAGGATAAAACGGTGACAAGGATAAATAACAACCCTCCAAGCTAGTATTGACTGGTGAAAATCAGTTGCATAATCCAATTATAATTTCCCATCAAGTAGGACAAATAATCAAATCAGACGAAAAATAAATAATAAATAAATAAACCAACCTTGAGGTACATGTCAATAGCACGATATATGCCATCATGGGATGATCTTTGAAAGCTAGACACCATTTCTGCTAGCTCGATGAATTTGGATAGAGGTAAAGACGAATCTTTCGCAGCTTCAGCCAGGTATCCATCAACCAACTTGGCCACCTTAATCTTGGAAGCATCCGAAGTAAATCCTACACACATCTCCCGGAATTTATGATCTTCGATTGAGTGATTCTGCGCACTATGTTCTTGCATCACAAACTGTTCAACCATCTCGTGTACTAAATCTATGCTGTACAACGTTGTTTCACCAGTTGCAGATTGCCACAGAATATCACCAACGGTTGCCTCATCGAGTTTCTGTCCAATTCTTTCCATGAGCTCCCTTCTTACCGTCTCTCCGCATTCCAAGATAATAGAAGCTTCTAATAACTTGAGCAAAAAGCTACAAGGGACACAACTTTTTTCCGCAGGTAGCAACGATATAATGGTTTCAATCAAGTAGTTGTACTTTTCGAGATCACCTCCTTGTGTGGTGCCTTTGCTAAGACATGGAAGTCTTCTTAAAGCATATGATTTCAATGATTCTCCAATAATGTCTGCAGTAAATGTTCCGTTTGCTTTTATTGTAATTATAACTCGCTTATACAAATCAATTTGAAGTTCGCAGAGGTCTTCTACCCACCAATCTTTCGGAACTGTTGGTTGTTTTTTCACACCATTCCACTGTGCGTCATTTCCATTCTCAGATAATTTCTTTTTACGGTTATAGGTGTACGACCAGTCGACTTTTGAAGGGTCGATAGAAGCTTTGACTGCAATAGCATCTAAGCAGTGGCTGATGATCTTCAGTTCCTCGGACCAAGGAAGAAAAGATTTGACCGTCTGAAGCACAATTATCGAGTCTTTCCAGCTACGGAAAATGGTAGAAGTAAGAAACACGTCGATCTTGTAAGTGATATTTCCTTTCTCGATGGTTTCATACATTTCAAGATACTCAGCAGCACATCGTGCTGCGACCACATTATACGCATTGAGTGTCACTATCATGCCATAACAGAACTTTGCACAGATTTCAAATGCACCAGCTCCACCAGGAATATCATGGATGTCAATTTCATCGTCATATTCACCACTTCTACCATAAACGAGCCTCTGAAGGCGTGAACTTTTCGAGAGAAGGGGAAACTAGAAATACGCGCACTGGTGTTAGTAGCAAAAAACTAAAGTTTTCAAGATGTGAAATTTAGTATTTTTAGGATACGTTGATGTTTGGTATAAACGGGACTTTACCTTGTGTAGATAGAATTTAGTATCCCCGACACTGATGACCAGGTCAGTTGCCAACTCTGTCGCTACATATCTGGAATACAAATTTTAACTCTCATCTATGATAAACTTTATAAACCCATTGTTAAAAGTTGAATTTCGACAAAGAAACAGAACATGGTTATACGAGCTTTCTAGTGACAGTACTGTAGCAGTATCATATTACTCCATAGAAGAGTAAATTTGATGGCTCTTAACCTATACTTCATCCAAAATATTTGGCCAAAGAAAAATAATAACAAAGGATTTGACAGCAGAAATAGCTAACCTGACATTATCTCCATCAGTCTTAAACTGGTCATGCTTGGATCCAAGCTTCATAAACTTCATTTTGGCAGGCAATTACTCTTTCAACAAAATCTGAACTCCTAAAAACGGAAAAAGGCTTCGGGCACAAGACGTAAACAATGCCATGCCACCTTTCTATGGTCTAAGAGAAACAAAAATAGAGTAGAAGGAAATGGATAGTGAAAATGAAAAGATCGTAATGGATGTATAAAACAGACTGAGAAACAATTTGATCTCTTAACCAGGACCGGAACAAAGAGAAGGGGCTAATTATACTTTTGAAAACATAGAGACACTCCCCTAATTTGATATCTTAAACTACAAACTTTGATTAAGATTAGCATAAAATCTAAGGTTCCCTTTTCAGAAATCACACAAGAATCCACATTCCTCAACAAAATTTTCTTCAACCAATGAAGTTGGAGAAACCTGTCAAATCCGACATAATCTTGGAATGAGTGAATGAGCACCATCAAAATCACAGACAAGAAGCATCAATTAGTTCGTAAGATACTGAAATCATATGCACATATATGAACAAGCCACGCTGGAATCAACATATTTGTTCTCTGAAATGGGAGTGTAAGAAACAAAGCATCAACGCCTATACCCCATAAGATAAAAAGGTACAATAGCGAAGAATAAACAAAACTAGTGGCAAACACTAAAAGACCGAATCAATAACCAATTCTTGCACACATATTCACCCATTCTTTGGTCATCACAAATTCAGCAGAACCCAAATGCAGAAAGAGTTGAAAATAAGGAAGGTTGCGTCTTTACTCAAAAAAGAACATAAAAATCACAAGTTTACTATTAAATATCATTTCCAAACAAATACCAGAATCAATAAACATTCGAACACACAACAAGTAGCATTTGCTATCACAAGAAAACAGAAGGGGAAAAAAGAAGAAGAAAAACCAGATTTTGTATGTTCTTTAAAACTCACCAAAGATCAGAAGAAGCTAAACTCCCATGAGAATCAAACCAATCTTTCAAATCAACGGAAGCCCTTCAAGATTCAAAGATCAATTACTCATTAGGGAGAACAAGTGCCCACTAATTTGAAGAACAAAAACAAGCAAACAAACCCCACAACCACTAAATCAGAAAGGGATCGGCCACCAAAAAACAGAAAAAACCAAAACACCAAAAAGATGAGTTGTCCCTAATCTTTGCCAGCCACCACCGCAACACTATGTGATACTCACGGGAAATTTAGGGTCCGATCCACGCAAGCGTCACTAATCCAGACACGGGCTCCAAAATTACCCTGGGCCTGAAATCACAAATAAGACCGTTAGGAGGGGGCCAGGAGAGTATCCTGGCGTAGCCCCTCCGACGCTCAAGTCAGAGACTGAGGATATATGGGGGAGCAGCTAAGGGCGCTGCTGAAAACAATATAGTGAATCCAATAACTGAACACTCAAACCTGGTATTTATAGGAGAATACATGGGCCCTTGATGGGCTTGTCTTCCTTTTGAGCTAGGGATGGGCCAAGGGTAATGGGCCCATCCATGGGGTATCACCAGTCTCCCCTCCCGAGTCGAACTGAATCGTAGGTTCAAAGTTCGATTAGATGTGTTGTCCTCGGGTCACCGAGTACGAGTTGTGTATTTTCTTCCGGTCGTTTGTCAGTCTCCAAAGATTTGGAAACAAATTAAATCATATCGCAATCTTGTTATAGTTTTCTCTTCAATTCGTTCACCAGCTCTCCCCCCCCATGCCCGAGTCCTCGCCTCGCTACCCTCGCCGAAACCCCATTCAAGCTCGCCCAGCCCCACGAATCCAAGCGCCCAGCCCCGTGCGCCGCGCTTCGCCATCCTCCCGCTCGCCCTGCCGAGCTCGCCCAGCCGAGCCCCCTGCCCCTCGTCTCCTGCCGAGCGCCCATCCGAGCCCCTCGCTCGCCCAGGCACCCAGCCCCGCGCGTCGCGCCTCGCCATCCTCCCGCTCGCTCTGCTGGGTGCCACGCTCGCCCCTCGCCCAGGCCCACACGCCCGCCCTCGCCTGCCTCGCCGTCTCCCTGCCCAGCCGAGCTCGCCCAAGCCCACGCGCCAGCTCCTCGCCACGCTCGCCCCTCGCCCCCTCGCCTGCCAGCACCTCGCCCAAGCTTCGCCCTCGCCACCTCGCCCCCCTCGCCTAAGCTCGCCCAGCCGAGCGCCCACGCTCGCCTAGCCAAGCACTCGCCCTCGTCGAGCGCCACGCTCGCCCAAGCCAAGCTCTCGCCCGGCGCCCCCAGCACGCCTGCTCACCCAGCCAAGCGCTCGTCCCCTCCGAGCGCCACGCTCGCCCAGCACGCGCTCGCCCGGCGCCCCTAGCACGCCTCACGCCGCTCCACCCTCGCCCAAGTGCGCCTGCTCGTCCAGCGCCCCCCATCTCGCCTCGCACAACCCGCTCAGCCCGCAGCCACTCGCTCGCCTCTTCACGCTCGCCCAACGCATCGAGCGCTCGTCCAGTACGTTGAGAATTTTGATATATTCCCTTGCGAATGGTTGTGTGATTTCTGAAAAAATTATGGGGGCGTTGCCCCCACACCCCCACGACCTGACCGGGCAGGTCGATCCCCGCGACCTGACCGGGCAGGTCGATCCCCGTAAACTCTGCTCCCCGTAAACATCTTTTGTTATCGACTAACCAAATAAATTTTTCTCTTCCCAAACTTTTCTCCTCTGCTAGGCGATGTCTTAGCAGGAAAATAAAAACTCAACATCTCCACCCTCTAACTCCTCTGCTAGGTGACACCTTAGCAGGAAAATAAAAATTCACTACCCCCACCCTCTAGCTTCTCTGCTAAGCCGGGTCTTAGCAGGAAAATAAAATTCAACTCCTCCATCTAACTCCTCTGCTAGGTGATACCTTAGCAGGAAAATTTAAATTCAACACCTCCACCCTCTAACTCCTCTGCTAGGCCGGGCCCTAGCAGGAAAATAAAATTCAACTCCTCCATCTAATTCCTCTGCTAGGTGATACCTTAGCAGGAAAATAAAATCAACACCTCCATCCTCTAACTCCTCTGCTAAGCCAGCTAAGTCGGGCCTTAGCAGGAAAATAAAATCAACACCTCCATCCTCTAACTCCTCTGCTAGGCGATGCCTTAGCAGGAAAATAAAGTCAACACCCTCCACCCTCTAACTCCTCTGCTAAGCCGGGCCTTAGCAGGAAAAATCAAACTCTCACCTCATCATCTCATAACTCCTCTGCTAAGCCGGGCCTTAGCAGGAAAATAAAATCAACACCTCCACCCTCTAACTCCTCTGCTAGGCGATGCCTTAGCAGGAAAATAAAGTCAACACCTCCACCCTCTAACTCCTCTGCTAAGCCGGGCCTTAGCAGGAAAATAAAGTCAATACCTCCACCCTCTAACTCCTCTGCTAGGCGATGCCTTAGCAGGAAAATAAAGTCAACACCTCCACCCTCTAACTCCTCTGCTAAGCCGGGCCTTAGCAGGAAAATAAGTCAACACCTCCACCCTCTAACTCCTCTGCTAAGCCGGGCCTTAGCAGGAAATAAAGTCAACACCTCCACCCTCTAACTCCTCTGCTAAGCCGGGCCTTAGCAGGAAAAATCAAACTCTCACCTCATCTCTAACTCCTCTGCTAAACCGGGCCTTAGCAGGAAAATAAAATTCAACGCCCCACCCTCTAACTCCTCTGCTAAGCCGGGCCTTAGCAGGAAAATAAAAATTCTTCTCTTCCACTCTGCTCCTCTCATCGCCGACTCTGCTCCTCTGCTAGGCGATGCCTTAGCAGGAAAATAAATATTCTCCACCTCAGCCTCTACTCCTCTGCTAGGCGATGCCTTAGCAGGAAAAATTTAACTTTTCTCCCCCCCACTCTTCTCCTTTACTAGGCGCAGCCCAGCGCATTCTCCAACTTTCCTCTCAGCTCCTCTTGTACCTCCACAGGACAAAGTTACCCATTTTGAAGCTTCTCCGAATGACTCTACAACTGCAAGACTGAGCTCAAGCTTCCATGCGAATGCTCGTGACTTCTCTTTTCTTCTTCCTTCACGATTCTTTCATAACAACGACATGCGACTTTTTTGTCCCCGCACAGGACTCCAACTCCTCTTCCCACAGGAAACTTAAGCTTCTGATGATAACCGGAAGCTACTGCTCTAAAATCCTTCAGGGCTGGTCGTCCTAGAATTTCACTATACGCTGACGGGGTATCTACTACAGTGAAGGCTATCACCTTTGTTACCCGCCGAGGATCAGTCCCCAAGGATAGGGGAAGAACAATCTGACCCAAAGGCAAGATGACGTGTTCTGCAAACCCATACAGCGGGGTGGATACCGGCCCAAACTCAAATCCTCTCATCTTCATTTGATCCAACGTGCTCTTGAACAAGACGTTCACGGAGCTTCCATTATCAATAAATATCCTTGCCACATCATAATTGGCAATGGTGGCCGTCACCACCAAGGCATCGTTATGTGGAGTCACAACGCCCCGGAGGTCTTCCGGCCCAAAGCTGATGACGGGGTCTTGTGGTAAGTCTGCACCACTATATATCTCAAAGTTCTCCAATTTTCTCCCATGTGCTTTCCGAGCTTGCCTAGAGTCTCCATCAGTAGCACCCCCCGAGATCATATGAATCATTCCTCTCGTAGGGTGGTTATCCTCATTCATTCCCCTCCTCGGTTCCACGAGCTCCTGAGGGACATCTTGACATCCACCTTCCCCTCTCTGCTCACCCATCCTCTGATTTATCCATGGAGGGCCTTGACCACGCCTAGGGGGCGAGCGAGACCTTTGTCGACTCCTTAATGAGGATCCTTCTCGTCTATCCCGTGAAGATAATCTAGCACTGTACCCAACCCTTCGCGACTTCTCCCACCTCCCCGCGGGCTCCCTCACCTCCATCACCTCGTCCTGACTCCTATCTAGGGGAACATGGGATGAGAATTGTCTTCTACTACTAGTTCTGTCTTCCTCTCTTTCCCCCGCACCCCTCTTCCTTCCTCCTTTCTCCGCTCCCTCAACTCTACTTCCTCCGGGCCGGCTCTCCATCCTTCTGTACCGTTGGGCATCTTCCAAGTTTACATATTTCTCAGCTCGAGCCAACAGATCATCATAGCTCAACGGAGGCTTCTTGACCAACGACTTGAAAAACTCCCCTCCCCTCAGTCCTTGTGTGAAGGCACTTATCATGATGTCAGGGGTAGCCGCTGGTATTTCCAGCGCTGCACTGTTGAAACGCTGGACAAATTCTCGCAAAGTTTCATTCTCTTGCTGTTTCATCACGAACAGGGTCAAATAATTTTTCTGGTGCCTCTTGCTGCTGGCAAATCTGTGCAAGAAAGCTGTAGCAAAATCGTCAAAAGACTGTATGGAGTTGGGCTGCAGGGTATTAAATCATTGCTGGGCTGACCTCACCAACGTGCCCAGGAACACCCTGCACCTGACTCCATCTGAATATTGATGTAACATGGCCGCATTCTCAAATCTCCCCAAGTGTTCCTCGGGGTCAGTATGTCCATCGTACTCTCCCACATTCGACTGTCGAAAAGTTGGAGGAAGTTCTTCTTCTAAAATGGCTAGTGAAAAGGGACTTCCTCTCTTGGGTGCCGGTGCTCTGCTTCCCAACTGCTGCCTCAACATCTGTATCTCCCTCCACATCTCCTCCATCTCCGGATTCTCCTCACTTGGGAGGGGTCGCGTCTCCTCCACCCTACTCTGACTGCCCTTCACATTCTCCTCTCGCTCCTGGCGAGCGGCCTGCTCTTCTGCAAACATAGACTCTTGATTCCTCTTCATGGCCTCATCCACTGTTCGAGTGATAAATTGGCCCAGCTGTTCCAGGGTCAAGTTTCCCACATTCTCATTGGGATGGGTTTGCTCGACCCTCGTCTCGTGGATGGGCTGCTCAGTTCTGGCCTCTTGACGAGGTTGTTCATGTCTCGTCTCAAGATGCGGTTGTTCTTGTCTTGTCTCAACATGAGATTGTTCGGGTCCCCTCTGAGGACGCGATGATGCCGAGGTAACTCTTCTACTTCCTTTCTTGCCTACCATCTCTACGTCTCAACTCAAGTGTTCCCACAGACGGCGCCAAGTGATACTCACGGGAGATTTAGGGTCTGATCCACGCAAGCGTCACTAATCCAGACACGGGCTTCAAAATTACCCTGGGCCTGAAATCACAAATAAGACCGTTAGGAGGGGGCCAGGAGGGTATCCTGGCGTAGCCCCTCCGACGCTCAAGTCAGAGACTGAGGATATATGGGGGGAGCAGCTAAGGGCGCTGCTGAAAACAATATAGTGAATCCAATAACTGAACACTCAAACCTGGTATTTATAGGAGAATACATGGGCCCTTGATGGGCTTGTCTTCCTTTTGAGCTAGGGATGGGCCAAGGGTAATGGGCCCATCCATGGGGTATCAAAGATTATTATAACCGAGTTTCGAACCTGAGATCTAGTCCTATATTCGAAAAATGTTAATATGTGTTTAAACTCGTGTCTTTGTTAATTCGGAAAAACGAGTTGGAGTTGTGACTTTCCCTCCGCCATCAATAGTAGACTTTCGAGTTTGGTATGAAAACGCAAACAAGACGATGATAAAAATGTGAAATATCGGATTATTTAGTGTTGAATGGGTCACACGTGTGTGGATGTTCGAAGTCAGACATATATTCAAATGTATGCATGATTCCTCGTTTAGTTGCAATTGTATTTAGTCCATACTATGTTGAAAATTTGTCATTCAGACTTGGAAAATGGCAAAAGTTAATTATTTTTTTCTTTATGAACAAGTGTGAGACAGGTTCAAATAATATTTTCCAACTTGTGCAAATTTATCGACTTGTTACCAGACAAATTACCCTTAATTTCTTGACCCAAATAATTAATAACAATAATAATTAAGTTTTGGCAAATCTTGTGAATTAATCCGATCAAGATTTTAATGCGTAAAGGAATGTATTTAGGTTTGTGGGCTCATAAGTATAATTGTATCACAAAAATATTATGAGATCGTTTTACGATTTAATTTTATGATATAGATATCTTATATGATCTCAGCTATGAAAAATTATTTTTTTTATTCTAAATATAAATCAAATTGACTCGTATTATGATTATAAATATGTGAGATTATCTCGTTGAAAGATCTAATCGATGAGAATTGAATAATATGAAATTGATTTCAAATAAGAGTAGATGTGACTCCATTCCCATCTCGGTCAAAAGCACAATGTGAAGTTAGGTTTTGATAATGACGCTTAACATTTCCCACCTTTTCATATTGTACGAACCCACAATGAATAAAGAAGCAAAAAATCTATATCACTAAGTCATATCTTACTTTTATAAATTAAAACTGATCAAATAATAATAATTTAATATTAACTGTTTTAATATAGGTAAAATAATTTTTGTGAATAGATCTCTTGTGAGACGGACTCACGAATTTTTATTTGTGAGATGGGTCAACACTACCGATATTCACAATAAAAAGTAATACTCTTAGCATAAAAAATAATAATTTTTCTTGGATGATCCAAATAAGATATCTGTCTCATAAAATACGACATGTGAGACCGTCTCACATAAGTTTTTATCATAGTTTTTTTGTTTGATTTATGTGTTGATTTAATGTTTGGCAATCTAATTCAGGAATACTTCAAATCATAACTCCAATTCATGATTTTTTAAAAATAATTTGTTATAATTGAATTTCGAATCCGATATTTTATTTCAAAATTTAGATCACGGCGTCATCTTCACATCTACTAACTCATCTTCTCACCTACTATTGTTATCATTCATTTCTCAGTGAAAAATGTTTGGCCAGCCGTTGATTTCAATAGCATGATCATGAGTAAGAATTAGAAATGGTGATGAAGTTGAACTCTAACTGAGCAAGATTATGCAGTGAGTGTATATATTACATAAACTATTTTACGAATCAATTTTATGAGACTGATTTTAAATCAGACCCGATTCATAAAAACTATTACATTTTATGTAAAAAAAATATTATTTTTTATTTTGAACATACATCGTGGACTCATTTTATAAAATATATAATTTCACAAAAACATACTCTATATGTTATCTTACATAATTACGTTTAAGGATTTGACTAATTAAAGATAACAATACAAATCCATCAGTCATTTGATGTGAGTGGATAATCATATCGCATTTGAATATAAGATACATAAAAGAACATTTATTCCGCCCAAAAAAGTACAATTTTTCCATCAGATAAACAATGACTTCATTTCATCATAATTATTGGATCAAATCAAATTATTTAATGATTTTTTTATCACATTCTGTTGGGCTGAGAAATACAGGCAATTTGGATTTTGATATTAACAAACTTATTATCATGTTCATAATATATTTACTCAAGTGTGGAGTTGTAATATCAAGTTGGAAGTTGAAATTCAAAATCAACCAAAATGAAAATATGACGAGTTGCAGTCTTTCAATAATTTCTCATAGTTCGATGATGCAAATAACAAGCTGCTAAAACGAATTAATAAAAAACTCAATTTTAAACAAGTCATATTCCCAACAGCACAGTTGGTTCGAAGTTTATATAGGTGAAAGATTAGTCGGAAGATTGAGCTGATGTAAACGGAAATAACAATCAACTTAAATGTAGCAGTTCTGGTATTTCGGTCGTATCTCTTAGCTCCATTATTCAAATGAAACTATTGAATATGCACTACAAATATAAGAAAGCGATCTACAAATTATCTTCACAGATCAAAGTTTGAATGGCACCAAAAAAAGCTGATAAATCACGTTGAAATTGTTGGTTCTACACAAAATGAAGAACAAGTTCTAGATTGCTAACAACCTGATACAAGCATATTTTTCTCATACGAATTTGAAATTGATGTGATTATTAATTCCATTGAAAGTTAAGAAAAAAAAAACTACAATTTTTATGTTATCGATTTGTCAAAAACCTGACCAATCAAGAACTATAACGAAACAAAACCAACAACTCGACTTGTACTAGATAGGAAACAGCTCACTCGGAACAACTTAGATCAAGCCAACGGCTCAAAATCATAAAAGATTAGATCAGACCATCAGATCGAGCTGATCATATCAGCATAGTTTGATCAGCTCGATCTGATAACATCTCAGTTTCAGAAAATGGTCTGAAATGCGAATTTGGCCTTTACAATGTCAGAATTCGTACATAACCTTTCCAAATAGTCATATTCTTTTTTCTGACGTATATATCACTATTAGAGGCTATATATACAACATATTGAATATTAAACGCAAGATTTGGAAGATCATTCAAAAAATAGGCAACTTATATAAAGAAATTATCAAGAATGAGAGCAAACACAAGTGCGAGAATACATTTGATATATACATACATTGTAAAAATCCTCACACAATATCACTCACACATATACACGAGGGTTGAGTTTCAAAATTTAGTTGAGTGAGTCTTCACACAAAAATATTAAATATTGTGTTTGTAGTTTTGGTATAAGAGGCGTCAAACATTATCTCACTAGTGTGCTAAGAGTTTCAATTATGTACTGGAGAAGTCTTAAGTTGAAATTGGTTTGTACAAGAAGTTATATAAATCAAAATCTTTTAGTGAATCCTTCCTAGGTGGAAGAATGAGTAACATAGAACTTGTTAATATCCAAACATTCATAAATAATTCGTTTCTATTTATTTATTGCATTTAATTATTGCTACTATTTTTAAGATGATTTGTTGAATCATTTTATGTATTCTTCAAATACCCAAAATATTGCATATAGAGTGTCTGATAAAATGCTTAAACCAAAACTTTATACACATTCAACTTATATATCTTTTAAATGATTTTCAAAATGTTTAATTTTTTTGCGAGAGATTATTTTGAACGTCTTCCACTTGATTTGAAAACCAAACTCGATTTAATTTTTCGATGTTCAATATTTAAAAACTGGACTATTATAGTTCAATTCTTTGTTCTTAAGACGATTCTATGACAACCATTCTAAATATTCGTTATTTTTATGTAGAATTAAAAAAATAATTTACTCACACCGAATTTTTTTTGAGCAATTAATCATGCGTTGGAAATTTCAATATATGTGAAAGCCCAATAATCAAATAATACACCCGCCAAACGAATCTAATTTGGGCTTCAAATGAAATAGGCGGGGTAAGTCAAGTTCAATGCTAAATTATAACCCGATTGAACATTCGGACAACCCGGCTTGCTTGTCATACAATCATATCCGATCTGATTGCAAAATCCGTTCGAAGGAAATTAGAACTAAACGGGCAAAAATTAAGGTTAATAAACGATGATTACTACCATTCTATATTTTGTGTGTGTGTGTGTTATTTTATTTAAGAAACTAATTCAAAGCTTAAATATATTTGTGCCTAAATATGTGTATATTCCTTGATTCAATTAGCCGCAGCTTCTGGGCAAAAACTTTTCTGAACTTCGAGGGTTAGTTCCTCTACACTCACTTGGCATTCCAATCCAATCTGTCTATCAGAAAGAGAAATAAACAAATTAAAAATCGATGATAGTGTCATGCACTGATTTCTAAACATGCAAATTCAGATGTATTTCAAAGATATCGAAAAAACTTAAGAGGATCCGAATTGTGTGTCACGCAATTAGCGACTGATTCGAAAAAAACCATTTCTAAAATATGGATACAAGCGACTGTGTTCTTTCGAAAATAGGGACGGTACTCTTCAAAAAGCCGTCGCTAAATTTGAGACGGATTTTGAAAACCCGACGACCAATTTAGAGACACATTTAAAACATTCATTAAAACCGTCACTAGCCTTTTTTTTTTCCCGTGTTTAGATCTTAGGGGACCCAATCTCATCTATTTTTTTAAAAAACTTCTACTTACTAGTATAACACATATATTTATTTCTTTCGGGAAATAGAAATATGGTATGACATGTGATTTCTAAAAAAAAAGCTATTATGCCCGCATAAAATGATCTATGGAAAAATAAATTCCAGCTAGTTTCAGACAGAGCAGGGTCATTGGATACGTAAAGTTGGTGGATCCATTGTAATATGTATATTTGGATGATTTCTTGAATAAAAAATTTAATAATTATATGTTGTCTGTCATATTTACGAACTTGCTTTCATAATGTTAAGCCATAATAAGTACATTATAATTCGGTTTATTAACGTAATTCGAGTGTCTTGAGATTGGTTTGATGCATATTAAGAAACCTAAAGCAACGTTAATTTATACCTTGATGACAAATGAGTATAGGACAGTATCTTCCATGCTACTGATGTTCAATTGAAGGATCTCGAAAGAGAGATACTCCAAGACATGGATTATCCTCACAACTTGACCAGGGATCCGCCTGGATATGGTCCGAAGGAGCACGTTCGACCCGGAAATCTTGGCGTCAACATCTACGATGGGAGAGTTGCAAGAAGCCCCGAATTCTTTAAAATTAGTGTCACCATCTGGTACTTCACGAGGACTCAACTCCAAAGGTTTTGGACTAAATCCAGGACTAGGGCTTAGCCTTTTTCTTTTCTTTTGAGCTTCCAAGGATTGTTTAACTTGGTGCAGTTCTTTGATAAATTCTATCACTCCACCTATAATTGATGCTTGATCACCCTTTCAAATCCACACACACAATACGTAAAATGATCAGTCACAGTATTAGAGATAGCAAAAATTAATAGTAGTAGTAGTAGTACTTGAGAATTTAAGAGGGGTCAGGCCGGGAAGCAACTGCTCTAGCTCATTCACATTTCGCCTTTGAGAGTACGTAGTCAACGTTACCATGTTTACAAAATCAGTATACCACAAATATACTTCCCACAGTAAGGGTTTCTGATAATTTTGAAAAATTTGATTCATGGGTCATCTTTTATGGGGAAATGGAGGTCTGGCGTCGTTGTATATATGTACATATGCAGAGCTTTTTAGGAATGGTGATTTACCCTTTTGATGTAGAAACAGGGAGTCAGGGAACGTAAAACCTTGAGATGTTCATTCATTTGTCTCCTTCTATTTCTCTCCACAGAAATGTGAGCCATTGTCGACCCACCAAGAAATTTTTGCTGTTGGTGATCTATATCCAAACAAGCCACCAGCTTTTATAGTAATCTATCTGTATGTGTAATTCATAAATCCAGCATGCAAATGCAATTAAGTTGGTGAATGCACGTACATACACAAATATATATATATATATATATAAGTACGTGTAGGGGAGGGATATCCCTAAAGTTGTTACTACTAACTAGGGCTCTCATTCAATGCAAAATGCTGCACTCTCGTGAGGTTAATTATTCAGTTTTTACTCTTTTACACTGCCCACTCTCACTTTCGGTTCATGTGAATTTTTATTCTGTCGATTGATTGTATAAATTTCTCCAGTTTTTTCCCCTTCAAAATTATAAATAACAATTTGACTTATTTTTCTTGTTTTAAAAAGGAGCGACATTATCCATTTATTATACGGATCAATGGATGATTGTAGCCCTTGAACCAGGACTGCTCGAAAAATATCGATAACGGGCTCACGATCGAGTTGATGTGTTTTCTAGGTCGTCGACCGAAAGTTTTTTCAATTAATTTATACAAAAAATAAAATATTAATATTTGTAGAGGCGATTGAAACTAAGGTGTTTAGTGATTGGAAAATTTGTTGTATCTTATATATATATATATATATTCAATTTTTGTCAATTTTAATTCTTGGCCATCAGGAATGTTGACAGTGGCGGAGCCAGAAATATGACTATACCCGAACTAAAATTTTAAACTCTAGAATCTTTTAATATTTTAAATTGATCTACCCGAACTAATATCATATTATTCTAAAATTATAAAAAATTTACATATAAATTTTTTTTAAAAAAATTGAGCCACCCGGGCTAAAGCCTGATTACAGGAGCATGTGGCTCCGTCCCTGAATGTTGAGCATCCCATTGTTATAAGTTAGCGCCACATCAACATCGTGCCAAAAAACAATCATAATTGCAAACAAATAACTAAAAATGACAATTTTCCCTTGAACGATTACATAATTGTTTGAGAGATATATCGAATCAAAGAGATCATTTGTCTCTGATGACCTTATTATTGTTGAAGGGCTTACCAAACAGATTCGAGATGATGCTGTCTTCTCAATAATTTTGTAAGAAAAGAACTTTTATACGTGATATTTTGAAGAATTTTGTACATTAGCTAGGACTCTTTCAATGACGAATAAAATACTCTGGATTAACTAAATTGTTGAGTTAATTAGTCGATGGCTCGTTTATCCATATGTATTCATGTATTGTATCGTACTTAAGACTTCACACACCACACCCCGCTACCCCCCCCCCCCCCCCACACACACACACACACACACACACACACAGAGAGAGACAGATATATATATACTAGAAAAATGCACGTGCGCTGCACGTGAAAACCTAAACTGCTGAAAATATATGTACGAAATTTTAATCATATTTAAATGAATTAAAACATGGTTAATGTCATTTATCAATTGAAACAAATTAAGCCAAAAAAAATAAAAAACCATGACCATAGACGTTATATGAATCGGAGAAGTTGTCTTATCCACTTGACACACTTCTCAATATGCTTCTTGGTTGATTTTGACAACTCAATATTTCTTTGTCGTAGTTTGTTATAATATGCATATAACCATTTTGGTATACTCAACAAGTATCTTGTCGTTTTTAACATCTATTATGTTATTTACAATCCTCATCTGGGATCTGACATGCTCGTAGCTTGATTCCTTATCACGACATTTTTTCGGTTTTCTACATTGTTTTTATATGATAATCTTGTTTTTTCGACTATTTGTTTTGTTGTTAAATGATTTTTCAGTTTTTGACAATCATCAACTATAACTCTTAAGAAAAAATGCTTGTAGTCGTGATAGATTTTTACATGTGACTAAAAGTATGCATAACTTATATATTCTTCAACAACATAACCAATGAATGGTGTTGCTCCTTCTTCCAACATCGTGATATTTGTGATATCATTTTTATATATTTAGTATCAATATTATCAACATATAGTTGTAAAGTTAAAAAATTTTAACAACTATTTCTCAATCATTGTGATAAAAAATACTTGAAAATATCTTCAAATGACTATATCTTAGAATTGTGTTCTCATTTAATTTGACGTAATTCACGAAAGTCGTTTCGTTCGTCATTTTTTTGAAAGTTTTGGAACAATGATTGCGTGCATCATGTCATGAGGATGATATAATTTCAATATCATTTGTTGTGTCTAGAACATAATATTATATTATTCATTGAAACAAAACAATTTTTTTTCTAGTGAGTTTACATTTTGTTTTTAAATATTTTGTATCTTGTGGAACAACATACAAAATTAATTATGGTATTTTAAAAATCTTGAAAAAAGACACGAATAACGTAATTAAGATAGGCATATGAGATATCATTCAAATATATGTCAAAGTATTTGTCTTATTCAATATCTTATATAATAATACAACTGTTTATATTTCATAAGTATTTTATGATAGTCAAAATTAATTTTATGAAATATTGTAGAATTTATTTGAATTTCAATATTTGACTAAGTGAATTTTTTTTGCAATGAGTTTTCTATGTTAGCATCATATATCTTATGAATTAGTTGGTTGGACACTTTGACTAAAAAAAGAGACAAAAACAACCTTTTAGCTACCTCGAATATATCGAGATAATATTGGAGGAAATAAAGTGAAACTGGTGTCTCAATAAAATGCACAAAAAATTGATCTGTTTTGTCCACAAAGCTTTAGAATTATTCTCATACCATTTATAAATAGAATGAGAATTATGCACAATTTGTTTTTTTATGTATTTTTTCTGAATGAAGAATTTTTTCTTTTTGAAAAACTATTTTACTTTTTAGAAATATTGACATTTTATATGGGATTCCTATGTCGCAAACCATGAATTAGCAATATAATCACTATATAACACTTAACGTACACATACAATTCTTCAATTTCTTCTTCATTGTGCTTCGTTGAAATTTAAATCTGAATAATTCTTGATCTTAACATTTTGCTTTAAAAACGATTTAATATATATGTATATGTGTTTCATGTTAGTTAGACCTAATTTCTAATATCTATGAAAAAATGTGCTTGAATGATATAATATAGAAATTAGGACATAGTAATACAAAACATTATTTTTTATTTAACACGTCTTTTTTCATCCACTATATTTATCTTAACTTTTTTGTTCAAATTTTGACGTATTTCGTAGACTATATGTATGAAGAACTAAGAAATTATATATTTCACATAAACCATTTATTGCCCTCTTAGTAGGACAGAAGACTCAAATACGTGGCTTTGATTGGTGTACTCTCATACTTATTTTCATCTAAACAACAAGGCACGTCATATAATCAATATCAGAAAAATCAATTACCGAAATGAAAAAAATAACAATATTAATCAAAATGAATTAAAAAATCATAATACAAACAACCTCGATAAGAGAAAAATGATAACTCGAAGTTTAAAAATAATTTATTTAGTACAATAACAAAGAAATGGAAGTATACACGAGCAACAAAAAGCATAAATCACTCTCAAATTAAATACTAACTCATATTATTAACAATTGATATAAATTTTCTGATATTTTTTTCAAATAAAGAGAAGATTCTTTATTAACGTCATTATTTCATAGATATTTCACATTTTTTTTTGAAAAAAACACGCAAAGCAAAAAATGGTGCCTCGAAATCATCATGAAAAAATCTTTTAATAAAACCATTAAGATAAATAGTCGTAAAAATATAATATAAAGTCACGCAATTTTTCTTAAACCAAAAAAATATATTAGATAATTGACAAAATATATCTAGCAACAACAAAGCATGCATTAACTGGTGATATAATTAAAATTTACAATAATGCATAATCATTGAATTATAATAAAATCGTATCGCATGCCAAAAATCTACTGGATATTATATCTTTTAATAATTTATCCATGTTTGTCGTCCACAAAAGGACTCCTAAACCTACCAAATTTTTTTAGTCCACCTATTATTTTCACAATAAATAATACTACAAAAATAATATAAGCAAGTATATAAAAACTCAAATTCAAATATCTTCTATCAAGCTAAATACAAAAATTTTGAATAGAGAATACAATAATTTTCGTAAAATTTTAATTATTGATTTATAGACAGAAGTCTTAAAATATATTTGCCCCAATAAATAAAAAATATCATCTCTTGATATTCTGAAACACAAGGTAAAAATGAAAAAAAATATTTTGACATTTTTAATATTTTCTAAGTCGCTTCAAACTAAGTAATCTAAGCAAACAAAAAACATGTATTATGTGTTTTAAAAATTAATAAAATATATCAACAATAAAAATTGAAAAACAACCATTTTTGTGGGATATGTGGTTTTGTTTTGTATATTTTCTTTCGACAAACAAACAAATCAGGTAAGCAATCCAAACATAACATGATCAATACGAATGACATATAACAATAAAACATGTCAACGCTAGGGTAAAAAACTCATCTCATTGCAAGAACACAAAATGATCAAATGGATCATGTTATTTAGTAATATTTATTTAGCATCATTTATAAAAGAAAAAATTGACCAAATAGCTGAAAACAATCACTTTTGTGGGATATGTGGTTTTGTTTTGTATTTTCTTTCGCCAAACAAACAAATCACATAAGCAATCCAAACATAACATGATCAATACGAATGACATATAACAATAAAACATGTTAACGCTAGGTAAAAAAACTCATCTCATTGTAAGAACACAAAATGATCAAATGGATCATGTTATTTAGTAATATTTATTTAGCACATTTATAAAAGAAAAAATTGACCAAATAGCTGAAAACAATGTTTGAAATCATCTTATAATATTTATTTATAATAGTAATATATGTTAATAATATTAGTAATTTTTTTAAATATATAACATTATGATAATGATTTTCTATGAATTTGAAATGTATAAAATTAAGTAATTAAATTAAATTTGAATGTAAGATCAAAATAATAACTATATTTATTTATAATAGCAATATATGTTAGTAATATTAGAACTTTTTTTAAATGTATAACATTATGATAAGGATTTTCCATGAATTTGAAAAGTATAAAATTAAGTAATTAAATTTAAGAAAGTAAAATCAAAATAATAACTATCATGAACATTACAAATTATAAAACAAATAAAAAGATAAAATAGTAAATTCACAAATGAAAGTCATATATTTATAATAGAATAGATAATATATTATATATATATATATATATATATATATATATATATATATATATATATATATATATATATATATTATGTGTGCCGTAGATGCCTGTGGTAGTATATAGAATTTTAACTATTTATGAAAAAAAACAAATTTGCTTTTGCTTTAAATGAAAACACAAGTAAACAGTGAAATCAGAAGTATATACATGAAATAATCAATGCAAAACTTGTTGGAGTTTTTGTATGTATAAACATGTTATGTTATCTTAAAGATATACTACTTTAATTTGTCATAACAGACTCCACTGTAAATAATTTATTTTGACCAATTAAAAGGCAAGTTAAACGATTATATTGGTCTAGAATAACGATGAAAACTAAAAAAGGAATTCTTAGATGGTTTATTATTCTAAAAAAAATACTCTTATGACATTGTCTCACATGTCAATTTTGTAAAACGAATCTTCTACCCTATCCGACTCATAAAATATATTAAATTTTTATGTCAAAATTATTAATTTTCAATATTGATATAGATCAGGTCGACATATCTCAAAGATATGAATCCGTAAGACTATTTCACAGAATACATACTACTGATAATTAAGAGGTCAAAATAGATTAATCGTCTACGTAAATTTTTCACTGCATATATGACATACAATATATTTAGAAGATAAATATAATGCTTCTATTTAATGTGAAAAAGATGAGATTCTACATTCTTGAATCATCGTAAATTTGATTCAAGCTTTACAATAACGGAGTTAAAAGGAAAATTATGTTATCTTTGTGTTTCAATTTATTATCTCATTTTTAGAGTCAAACGGTTAAAAGATTGGAATAATAAGGTACATTATGTTTATGATCTAGGTTCCACTGTTATGTATTGGAATGTCAATAATTGAGCTACTTGTTATGTCATGTTCATTCTTAACGTAAGAAATGTGTATTAGTTGTCTTACATCAGTTTAATAAAATCCTTGAGATATGAACTTACAAAATCTCTTTTTGAACTTGTGTTTTTGATTGAATTAGATCTTAGTTTTTTTAATCTTAATATTAACAAAAACCCAATCAATTATTTTCATCCAAGCTTATCCATAACCATAATTATGACAATGTCTAAAATTTTTAATTTAAATCTTGTCAAAAAAATAATAATAATTTAATAATAACATTAAAAAAAGAACACAAACAAAGTCCAGAAAAAGACCTCGCAAATCGCAACACCTTGCAAACAGTCATCCACCGCGGCCCTCCGCCACATTCTCTTGTTAATTATCTGTCTCCACGCTATATAGTTTTCGTCTTCTTCCATGGCTAGTTTTTTTAAATTTCTACTAATTTTTCCACTGATTTCTCACATACATGGCGCAATTTCTCAAAAATATCCCACTTTGCCAAAAGCTGCGGTTCTCCCACTTACCAAAGATCTCTCTACTCTTCAATACGTTACAGAACTCTTGATAGGTGAGAATCTAGCCCCTGTCAAGCTTGTGGTGGATCTTGGAGGACCATTTCTTTGGATTGATTATCAGTTTACCTCTCAATTTTCTTCTCCCGGGTCTGTTAAAAGTTGTTCTCTGCAGTGTTCGATGGTTGAAATTAGGGGTTGTTCTAGGAGTGGTGGGCTGCGGTACGATGCCTCCAAGACTTGTACTTTACCGGTAGAAAACTCTGTGTCAAAAGTTTCAACATCTGGGGAGATGAAAGAGGGAAGAGTTGGTGTGAAATTCCTGGATGCGATGGAACCAGGTTCATTTGCGTATATTCGACGCTTCTTGTTTTCATGTGCTCCAAACTTGTTGCTTGAAGGCTTAGCTAGTGGTGCCAAAGGTATGCTAGGGCTTGGAAATTCAAGAATTTCTCTCCCGTCACAGTTTTCTACTACTTTCGGCTTCTTTCACAGGAAATTTTCCATCTGTTTGTCCCCATCAAATGGTGCAATTTTCTTGGGTGGGAGTCCGTCTGAAATTGAAAACGAGTCCACGATTTCAATGATGTACACTCCCCTAATTTCCAAGAACAGCAACATACAAGATGGGTACTACATAAATGTGAGCTCCATCAAGATATCTGGCGAGAAATTGTCTCTAAATCCAATAGGGTATGTTGGAAGGACAAAAATAAGCACAACCACTCCTTACACCACGATGGAAAGCAAGATCTACAGCACATTTATTGCTGCTTACATCAAGGCTGCTACTTCCATGAACTTGAGTTTGGTTGCACCTGTGCCACCATTTGAAATTTGCTTTAGTCCAAATGAAGTGGGAAGCAAAACGATTTTGCCAAATTTTCCAGCAGTTGATCTTGTTTTGCAGAGTGAGCTGGTGAAGTGGAGGATTCTTGGGAGGAATTCAATGGTGAGAGTTAGCGACGAGGTAATGTGTTTGGGATTCTTGAATGGAGGACTGAATACAATGGATCCGATTGTCATGGGGGGTTATCAGTTGGAAGATTACACGCTTGAGTTTAATTTGGCGAATTCTATGCTTGGATTTTCTCCACCGTTGGGGATGGGGAAGAAGAAATGCTCCGATTTTGATGCATCTTCCATGTATCCGATGGTTTCTTGATTTAGTGGCTGTAATCCGAATTTGTAGAGCTTCGTTGACTTGTAATTTTCATCTTGTACTTTTTCACGCCTGTCGTGTAACAGTTTCTTACAAGATTATAGCTTCTCTATCTGCCAGCTATAGATTATTGACGAATACAATCAATTGTTTTGGTCTTCGTTTTTGAATTAACTATTATTTAGTTTTAGCATTATAGAGTTGTTTTTTTCCCAAAAAAAATGGAGATAAAGGTCATCTTCCATCGAAATATGATTTCAATTCAAATTCAGGGGAAAAATATACTTTTAGTTTTTACATAAAATAAATTTTAATATATTTTCCAATAATTTCTTGAATAAAATAAAAATTTAAAAATATATTCAATATCTTTGATGTTGATATCAAATCTATTTAATTATTTGATATTATTTATAAGTAATATATAAAAATATATACAATTTTATTTTTGTTAATATATCAAATATAAATATGTAGTATATATAATTATGTGTATAAATAAAAATTTTTGATAATAATTTCAGAAAATAAATAATTCTTACGGTAAAAATAAATTAATACTAAAACTTCATTTTTTTATTTTATATCAAAAAATCTAAAAATGAATAAAATCTTTTATACAAAAGTTTAGCTTATTACTTGATTTAAAAATAATAAAATTCTAAAATCATTTCTTAATTTTAATAAATTTTGACAATTTTAGTTCTATTAAAATAATATTTAAACAAAAGTAAATTTATATTTATAAAGAGTCGATACAATTTACTATGTCAATTAAAAAAATTTATATCACGAAATTATTTTGATAAAAAATAATCCATATTTTCTATATTTATAAAATGATTTATTAAATAAGTTTATAACTAAAAATTTATATCGATTTTGATAATTTTATTTGATATTTTGAGTTAGTAATTTATTTAAAAAATTATTATTAAATTTTTTTTATATATTATAACATATATTCATATAATAAATGTGATTATTTACCGTATTTATTTTCACCATAATTTTAGTTTCTAAATTTTTTGTGTCTATTTTTGGTCCTTATAATATAATAAATATCACAATTTAGTCTAACAATTGTATTTAACCACAAAATTAACATATTTAACCATAAAATTAACAGTGATGACTAATTTTGTTATATTTTTAAAAGTTTAGATACTCAAAGTGTTGAGTTGAAATATTTAAGGACTAAAATTGTTTTAGTAAAAAAGTGAGACTAAAAATGCTTTTTTCTCCAAATTCAGCACTAAAAAAATTATTTTTTAATGCCAAAAAATTTAATCTAATTTCGTGTAAATCCTACATAAAGTGAATATTCTCATAATATTCTCCGAATATGATTTAGTAGCCTATTTTTAATATTTATTTATAAACTTTACAATATAATAATGATTAAAGTGTATATTATTTAACCAACATTTTAATAATATTTAAATGACTAAACGGCCGGCCGCCATGTTTTTTTTTTCACGTGTTGTCATGTAATAGTCTTTTCTAAGTAATAAGATTATAATATAGAACATTACAGACAAGTGTGGGCAAAATCCTATGAAATCACGATATATCTCGAATTTTGTCTCTTTTTCACTCTGAAAATATGTCGTCCCATTTTTTTTCGATGGATGGATGACTGGATGGATGCATGCATGCATGCTGGTATATATGGATTTTAAAAAAATAAAGGTAACAATTAAAAAAGAATAAAGGATTAGTGTGTAGAATAAGGGTAGTATAATATAATGAATAAAAAAGAATAAAAGTAAAATAATGATTATTTAAATTGTCACATGCGTAATTTGGTGATGGTTTAAATTGTCACGTGGGTGGACGCGCGCATTAATTGACGAGCTTAGGGAGTGGTTGATCTTTCAAATATGGAAAGGCCAAATTTAAAATAGTTTTAAGATTTAATGATGAAACCTGTTTTTTAATGATAGGAATATAACATAGGCTACGGCAAATGATTTGTCTGATTACATTAAATGTATCCATTTTTTTGTAATTTATAATTGTAGCCGTTTAAGTATATTGTAAATTTATGAGCATTCAAAATTATTTATATTATGAATTGTTAAACAAAAATATTCAAATATTTCGTCCAAAATTTCCCAACAAATAGTGTATACGATATTGATAAGCATACACTTTTATTGCCGATAATATCTCTTTCAAGTGATATAAAAAAAATATGATTTAACTGATAACTGATAGGATTGATTCAGGGAGAAAAATTGAGCTGCAATAGCTCATTTTTGTAATGTTTTTTTAAAAATATCGAGCACCGAGAAATTAAATCGAGTTTGGTTTTCAAACCTTAAGCGAAAGAAACTCAAAATAACCCATCTAAACAAGGTTAAATTTTTTTAAATCATTTAAAATATATGGAAGTGTATAAATAATTTTAGTTGAAATATTTTATCAAAAATTTTGTATACAATATTTTTGTATTTGAAAAATACAAAAGATGTTTCAACAATGCATCTAAAATCACTAGTGATGGTAAGTAAATGCGAAATTTTTAGCACACTTTTGATCCATTGCCTAATCGAAACTTCTAGGATATTCTTGATCCCTTGCCTAATCTAAAATTTTTTGTCTTGTGCAATGCTAAACAAAAAATTCATATATTTTGCCTAAAATTTTCTGACAAATAGTGTAAACGATACTAGTAAGCGCACAATTTTATTGACGAAGATATGTCCTTCAAGTGATATAACAAAAAGTATGCTTTAATTGATAACTAGTAGGATTGACTGAGGGAGAAAAATGGAGCTACAATTCTTCATTCTTGAAATATTTAAAAAAAATGAACCGAATCATCGAGAAAACTAAATCGAGTTTTGTTTTCAAACCAAGCGAAATAAACTCAAAATAAACCCTATAAAATGGTTAAAATTTTGTAAATCATTTAAAATATTTGGAAGTTGATAGTGTATAAAAAATTTTAGTTGAAACATTTTATCAAACATTTTATATAAAATATTTTGGTATTTGAAAGATATAACAGATGTTCAAACAATACATCTGAAAACAGTAGAAATGATAAGTAAATGCGAAGAAATGATAAGTAAATGCGAAACTTCTAGAATACTTTTGATCCCTTACCTAATCAAAGCTCCCAGGACACCTTTGATCCCTTGCCTAATACAATTTTTTTTTGTGTGTTATGCACTGTTAAATAGAAAATTCAAATATTTCGTCAAAATTTTCTAACAAATATTGTATACGATATCACTGATAACCTCACACTTTCATTGACGACAACATCTCCTTCATTTGATATAACAAAATGTATGATTTAATTGATAGTTTACAGGATCGATCAAGGGAGAGAAATTGAGTTTTAATAGCTCGTTCTTGAAATGTTTAAAAAATGAAACTAGCGTCAAGAAATTAAATCTAGTTTTGTTTTCAAACCAAGCAAAAAAACTTAAAATAATTCCTTTAAAAATTGTTTAAAATTTTGTAAAACATTTAAAATATATGGAAGTTAAAAGCGTATAATATTTTTAGTTGAAGCATGTTGGGTGCAATAATTGTCCCTGCTTGGTAGAGCAATCGAATCGTGGTGCTTGTGCTGCTGTGTGGTTTAAAAGATTTGAGTTGCACCATTACTACTAGCTATAGCTTTTGGTAAAGCGGCAAGCGCTCGGTCCTACAATTGGTATCAGAGCCAAGGTCACGGGTTCGATTCTCATTGATTGCAAGGAGTGCAATTATTGGGAGGGAGATTGTTGGGTGCAATAATTGTCACTGCTTGGTAGAGCAATCAAATCGTGGTGCTTGTGCTGCTGTGCGGTTTAAAAGATTTGAGTTGCACCATTACTACTTGCTATAGCTTTTGGTAAAGCGGCAAGCGCTCGGTCCTACAACGCATTTTGTCAAACATTTTATATATAATATTTTTGTATTTGAAATATTCATAAAATGATTCAACAATGCACATAAAAACAGTAGCAATGATAAATAAATGTGATAAATAAATATGCATGAATATGTTTATGGATGTTTGGATATCAACAACTCCTATGTCACTCATTTTTCCATTTAGGAAGGATCCACTAGAAGATTTTGATTTATACACCCTTAGTACAAACCAATTTTAACTTAGAACTTTTCTATTTCCTAATCGAAACTCCTAGCATACTTTTAATTGTAGGATGCAACCTCACCGTCCGCATAATATTTAACATCCCTTAAATCAAGACTGCAAACACAATATTTAATGTATTTGTGTGAAACTATCGCTCAACTATATTTTGTAGCTCATCTATATTTTCGTGAGTGATTGTGTATGTGATGATTTAATCTTTTACAGTGTATTAATATCTCAAATATAGCCTCACACACATGAGATAACTTTCACTAAAATAATGTATCTATTTAGCCTCATCTTCTTGGGTTTGCTCTTATTCAAGCTTGTTTTGCTTTAATTAAGTTGCACATGCTTTTAATAATCATCAAAGCTTGTTGTTTGATAGTAAAAGTGTTATATTTATGACTTTCAAGAATGTTGAACGCTAGATACAAGAATATGATTGTTTGAAAATGTTTTGTACTATTTTTAACATTAAAAAAATAATATTTGACTTCTTGACCACTTGTTAATATCAGGCTGAAGGCTAAACTTCCAGAGCGGTCTGGTCAGAGTTTGGTGGCTGGAATTTAGGAGTGGTCCGATAAGATTTGGACCTGCTGGAGTTGGTTCAATTGTTAGAGTTTGGCCCAAATCTAGTTGGTCTATTCTCTTGATTACAGCTCTTGATTCAAAGATTTTTGGGTAAAGTGATGAACATGAAAATTGTAGCATTTTTTCTTAGCTTTCCGAACGATCAAGAATCACTTGATTTAAGTTTTTATGAGAGATAAATGCTCGAAATTCGAGAACATATACAATCTGGAACTTGTTCTTAATTCAGTGCAAGACTAGTGCATAATCATTAACTTCATCGTGGTTTTGTTAGTTACATAAATTCCAATTCAAACATCAAATTTGGAAGATAGTTTGTAGATTAAATCGTCTTAGCTTTCTAACACATGCTGAATTGTTCCGTTACAATAATTGAGCTGATAGATAAGACCAAAATAGCATAATAACTGTTCAAGTTTAGCTGTTTGCTTTATCCATGACCTCCGGCTCAATCTAGCTATTTAAGTAAATAAGTATGAAACACAATAATAAGTTTATTATCTCCGAAATCAAGATTGCTGGAATTTCCGCAACTCCGTGATAACATAATTGACATGTCTTAAATTATTCATACACTAGTATCTATTATTTGATGTATACTCCCTCTAATGTTTATTTGATATTAATTGTTCATCATTGTTTCGTGGGTTACAAATCTTAAGGGTATCCAAATTTTAATATTTGATGTAGACAATAACCAAGACAAATATTGTATTCGAGGAAGTTTTTAATAATATTTTTTTCGCACATTAAATATGTTACTCAATGTCAATCTAGTTTGTATTTATGTTTTAATTATATAGTTAAAATTCTCATAATAATATTTAAAATTTAAATATATTCATTATATTATATATATAATTATTAATTACATAAAATAATATTGTATCGTACGTGAAATACTAATATATTTGGTAGAATATTACAGTTGTGCTTCTGGAGCTCGCCGTGATGGCTGATAAAATAGTGTGCGCCACATTAAAAGCGTCCATCTCAATTGTCCCGACTAACCTTGCATCAGCTAGGCTAGCCATCGTTCAAGAACAACGTAAGTTTCCGCTATATACAGCGTCAATAATAACCGATCAACTGATAGCAAATACCATTTCACATTCGCGATCCCTACCGACCACTCACCCAAAATATATAATCCACGTCAATCCACATTGATTTTGGTTGTATGAGCAGGAGGGAGGGGGCAGTCCAACGGACTCGAAGAGGCAACAAAGATGAACTCGGTTAACTCAACCTCTTTGCATTCTCTAGATCCTCCTCCAACTGTAAAAACTTCCCCTCAAATATAAATTACTTCCTCTCCCTTCCCACTATCAACTACCTAGCAAAAAAGATCAATGAACGTCCTGGCCTCCTCCAAATTATATTGCAGTAGAGTATATTTTCCTATATCCAATTTTATGTAATATTTTATATTTTTAGTTTATATCGCGATATTATTCTTTATACTACTATATATCTATAAATCTATTTTATCTAAGTATGCCTTTCCTTACTTTTACCAATGCTATAATATGTTGAATTTTTTTTTTATGTTCCTGTAATTTGTTGATGCTTGTGTGATGTTTAGGGTGTGGTTAATTTATGATATTTTTTTGAATAATTTTTTTAGTTTGTTCAGATCATGTTTCTTTTCAGTTCTACGTCGTTGGGACGTCAAACTACTTGTGCCAACTTTCAATTTTACGTCGAAAGCTTGAGGCATCGTTTTGATCGTTTGCAGTTGCTATTTGAAGTCTTCCTTGTGTACTGCGTTTTTTGCTTTTTTTGGCTATGGAAACATCACGAGTAGTGTAGTTTGGGCTGTTGGCACTCGATCTACTTTATTGTGTAGGCACCGTCAACAGACGGGCCGTTGCCTTTTATCTTTTTGTATGTGTATGCATCATGAATGCAAAAAATTTTACATTTCTCAGGACACTCCTGTCGGATGCTTGACACTGTCCCGTGGTTCGAAAGATGTATGTCACCATGGGTACCAAGCTGGATATATGACTAATATGTTTCCTGAAATGTGTTGGAATGACTTTGTAAATCTTCTTAATTACAACACAAATCTTGGATTCACCAAATGTTTATCATGGAATTGGTGAACATTATTGTCGCAGAACTAATTCGATCTAGGTAGTAAATAATTAGGAAACAGTTGGACAGAAATGGTCAATCTGTGTGTGTTTTAGTACATGCAAGAAGTATGGCTTAATTTTTCATGCTTTTTCAGAAAACAACGCAAGTATTGCGTTTTTTAACACTTGAAGAAACTACCGTCCCTCATTTCCCAGCTTCTCACATTTTTATTTCCTGCAATTCTAAAACATAAATATGTGAGCTCAAAAGTACAATACACGAATCCTAACTTGGGATTCATTTACATTGGTTTACCTTCAAATATCCCCTGTAAGACTTGATATCCGCAACTAAGAAAAGAGAAATTCGAAAAATGAAAGCCACTCCTTTTCAAGATTCATTTTCTCCTGATGTTTCACCAAGTACCTCCACAAGATTTCAGCATACAAATGATAAAGAATTCGGATACATCACTCCTCCTAGCATTGGAAACATTCCAACGAACAAAGCTTTGTTCGAGCTTCCTTTTGAATTAACCCAACACTTATCCGAAAGGTAACAACCCTTCGACTCAAGCATTTATTATCGAAGGTTGGGCCAATTTTTTTTGAGGTCTTTATAACAGAAACCAACATTCTGCAGGTCATGGCAGAGGCATTGGGAACATTTCTTTTAATGTTTTGTATTGGCGGGATCATAGGAAACATTGCTTTCATGGGAATTAAAGCAGGGCTAATGGAATACGCAGTAACAGCAGCTCTAACTGTAATAGTCTTAGTTTTCTCTATAGGTTCCATTTCTGGTGCTCATTTAAACCCTGCGCTGTAACTATTGCTTTTGCAACCGTTGGTCCATTTCCATTGTCAGAGGTAAAATTTCCAACACACGATCAAATTCTAATGAAACTTATCTATGCAAGGAGACTAGATTTACCCTTGTTTTAATCGCAATTTTTAAGGCTCCACTGTATGTTCTTGCACAAGCGGGAGGCTCGGTTTTGACAGCATATATAGTACCATTAGTCTATGGCATTGAAGCTGAGATTATGATGACAAGGCCACTACATGGATGCACAGCAGCATTCTGGGTCGAATTTTTAGCCACGTTCATAGTCCTGTTCTTAACTACATCCTTGTTTACCGACCCTAAATCGGTATGTAAGACAATGCTATAATCGTCCTGCAATTCCATCCAACCAAAATGAAATAATGTGTAGAAACTGTCGTGCTCAATAATCTGATAGCTCGTGTTTTCTAAGATTTTGCTGCAATATGTCGTGTCCAAATGAAAACAAGAGTAAGTAAAGATAGTCGTTTCATTCCTTTTTTTTTTCCACTGAAAGATATTAAAATTTAACTTCTATTCTGTCCCTCATCCCCAAGACCGTGTTAAAGACACTAAACATAACACAAAACGAACTCTTGCAGCTGGGCCAGTTGTCTGGATTTGTCGCTGGAATAACCATTGGCCTTGGAGTGCTGATTACTGGGTAAAAACTGAATCATAACACATTGAACAAAGTTATTTCACATGAACTTTAATTTCTCTTCTTCATTCATTTATAGAAATTTTTGAATCCAGACCTGTTTCAGGAGGCTCAATGAATCCAGAAAGATCATGAGGACCCGCACTCATTTAATGGAGATCTGATCACTTGTGGGTGTATCTTTTCGCCCCAACTTTAGGGGCCATCGTCGGAGTTTCCGTTTACCGGATTTTACGGCTCCAAGGCTGGTCTTGCGAGTCTGAAATTTGTACAACCCCACTTCAAGGTAGTAGAGGATCCTTGCATTAGAACATGTAACAATTAAGCTGGTAACATCTGAACAATTTAATTTGATGTTTTAAGTTGGATGCTCCATTTCATGATCAAGTTTTACTTAATTTTCCAAGCCTTAACATAATTTTCACCGAGTTAAATTAGTTTCATTTAAAACGATAATTTGTGAATAATCATACTCCTATTTTCCTCGCTAATTTTTCTTGTCAAAGTTTCCACCACTGCATCAGTGTGATGTAAATTTTCTTTATATAGTCATATCACCAGCCTCCTAATTTTTTAAATAAAAAATATCGATACTTGTCACGTCCCGAGCTCAGGCCCGCGCCTGCGTGACTGCACAATGGGGTTATGGGCTCTTATAGCAACTACTTCGTATTCGTCCTCGCTTTACGAATATGATTAACTCAAGTTGCTTTAGAAATTCATTGCAAGCCCATTATAAACTCATTTTAAATCTTTAATTTTTAAGATGTGGGACAAATGGTATCACAATACTTATTCCATTTCGATTTTAAATATTTAAATATAGTAGACTAATTGATTTAACTACTTTTAGTGTCTAATCATTGAAAATTTTTATTCCGTTAATATCGATGGTTAGATGTTGAATTTTCACTATTTAACAATACCATTCTTTTAAATCTCTTTTTAACTTGAGTAAGTTGTATATATTTCTCTACATTTTTTATTAGATTTATCGGACCAATATTTTTGAATTAAAGTAATAGAAAAATCTTAATTAATATCTTTTGTTCGATTTTATGAGTTATAAATTGATAATTAGAAATAATAATTGTCCTTGCATGGTGAAGAACGACCATAAAAAGTACTAATACAACTATATGATATTAAATATTTGTATCTTTTGCAGCTCTATTTGATCGGAGAGTTACAGCTGCAAAAGAACCCCTACCGATGATGTAAATGTTTGAATTCATGAGTGGACTAAACTCATAAAAATTAATAATCTAATCAAGATATAAAAATTTTTACTATCCAACCTTACCCACGCCAAACAAGGCCGTGCCAATATTACTGGGTTGCTGCAAATTCAAATGTGAATGAAGTTTCTTTCAATATTGAGAAGTGTAATCTCGAAATTATTGGCCCGGGGAATGTAATTTGCCACAAGTCAATTTCTATACATACGAGGTCACAGTATATACATGGCGGATAAATGGATAATTTACTCCAACCATTGAAACATTTGTTTGTCTCTAAAAAACCTATATATGAGTATTATGTTCCGTTCGGACAAGTACTTATAAAGCCACGACGGAGAAGCTGGTGGCGAGGTTCGTGAAGGCAAATCCATCGGCTGTTTCCATTCGGATCGGCGATGATGCCCTACAGTTACTACAAGAAGTCCATTGTGCAGCCTAGGTACTTTTTGTGACGAAAATTCTCGATATTGCAATTAGGACAGGCTCACTGCAGTTATTTGGATTGTGGAAATATGATTTCTTAATGACGACTTTGGTGATGATGGAATGATTCCCGATTGTCTTGAACTTTTTCTCATCTCCTGAGGCCTGGTATCTTGCCTCGGAGTCCTGTTTGAAATATATTTTTAATGGAAAAAATTGGTTATGGTTAACCTATAACTGATATCAGGATGGAACATGCAGAGTAGGCTTTTGCAGCTGTATTTGAATGGAGAGGGTTTACTTACATTGATTGTAGGTGTTCTTTCTATAATTTGAAGTTTATATTTGATCTACGAATCAATGAATTCTTCTTTTCAGAATCTATAAATTCTAATCAAACCAAAGGAGAACAACAAGGCAATCTGTGCTATTATATAAAGTTGGCTTCAATAGGTTGAATTATTACATGGTGAAAAAATATCCTTTGCTGTGGACCACATTTAGAAATGGTTAAGGCACTTGGGACTTACACCGAAACATGGAAAAAATACTTGCGTCTTATCAACTGATGCATCACCTATTACAACTGAATATAGCAATTGATGTTAGGTAAAACAAATAAACAGATATAGCGGAAAATTATGCGTTATGGAGTCGGCTTCGAGTCGTGTAGGATACACACTTTCCTTTAGGCTTTATTTGCTCTCTGTTTTGTGCAAATAAATCAGATCAAAATATCCCGTAGGATAAGATGAAGAAACTATGCACTTTGAATTTTCTAGACACAAGATACGTAAGAAAGTTTATTGCAACTACAATCAATGTAAGTAAACCCTTGCAACTTTTTATAAGTTTCTTTGTTATGGCCGTACATGAATTAAACATTGCAACTTTTCATGTACGGCCTTTCGAAAAAGGTGTAAACAGTTACTTTTGAAAATGTATTGTTTCAATACAAATACAACTTTTTATACACACCTATTCAATATATATGAATATATCTAACAATTGATCCGGCATTTGTTTTTGAGTAGGGGAGTGTTTGTTCATTGAATTATAGATTCGAGGCTTCGTTCCAAACTTAGAAACTCAAGACATCCATAACAAACAATAGGGAGGAGCTTAATTTATTGAAGAAGTAAATGATTTCTGAAGTGTTGCCCTTTTCTTGTCCATGTTAGCTGCTACGATGTTGCACGACTAACTAACGAGACTTTCTTTATCCGAATTCAGGCAAACATTAGATCTTCAATCCCCCTTTATTACCTTCATTATTCTAATATTTATTACAACTAGTTTGATTTATTAAAACTAAAATTGTTGAAATATTGATTTCATTTGAAAATGACGGAGCAACAACAAGGTTGGCCTCATTTGTTCAATTCTTGATTAATCATTGATTCACAATGTGATTTCATTTACACTATTTTTTTAGTAGAAGATATTTTTTTTCGGAATTTTGTATTTTCTTTCTATGCTGATTTATTGCTGCAAACATCTACTTTGTGTAGAAAAAATATAACATAAATTTTTTGGCATTTTGAATTTTCTATATTTTAAATAAAATTAATGATAACTTGTGTATTAAACTTATTTCAAAAGAGAGACCGAGCTTTAGCTCTAATGATCTCACCTTGTTTTTCTATTGTAGTGACTCAAATTCGAATAATCTGATCGTTAGAATAAGATTTTTTTTTTAAAAAAAACTTTATTCCAAAAGCTAATGCACCTAATCACCAGGGATTCTAATGCCGCGTCACCAAGTAGTTCCTTATATTAGACGAAGGCAACTCATCCTCCTTCACGAAGAAAAAAGTATCTCTAGGAAAAAGCAACAAGCTTATATTTCACTCAGAAATGGCGTTTCTCCAATGGTGGCTCCTCCTTTCTCTGTTCCTACACTCCATTCTTCTCGCAAGATGCGATGGTAACTGATCTACTGAATTTCTAGCAAACCCATCTTCTTGAATGTTAAAAGACAAACAATTTGTGTTGCTTTGACTTAAATTCTTGGATTTGGGTTATGGCAATCTATGTATTGTGGTGATTTCTTTGTTGCTTTCAAAATGTTGTGATTTCAAGCCAATTGGGCGTCTTGATATCAACTTTTATCGACAACTTCGTGGTTCCATTCCTGGGTTTGAAGATCTGTTTTTGTTCGGAGATTAGTTCTTGATTCTCTCGAACAATATTCAGTTCTCTTATGTTTTAGACAAAACTAGTGGCTAGTTTTGTTGCTCTTATGTGCTCACGTTTTTAGCGGTGGTTAAGCTAGTAATGCATTTTAGGAACATATATTGTTGAGTAAAATTGATTACAGTAATCATTTTGAACCAAAATGGACAGAGGAAGAAAGATCAAGAAATTGTGGACTTCACTGTTTCATCTCTATTGTCTTTTGGTTTAAAGATCTGAACAATGTAAGGTCTCAATGGGGGTTACAAATCTGATCCCAAAATCAGCCAGAGGAAAATCTTGTCTTTGACTTTATTATATATTTTGAGGTGATAACTCGGATCTTTATTATTCCTTCTGCAGATGAGGACGACAATCTTCTTCAAGCGATTAACCAGTACAGAACATCCTTAAACTTGACAACATTAACCAAGAATGACCGAGCAGAATGTCTCAGCAGTAAAGTTGCACATCAATTCAAGGACCAACCTTGCACCAACACCACAGGTTCGAACACCATACCAGGCACCGAACCTCAGTACACAGACTTTCCAAACCTTCTTATAAAATGCCAGTTAAATTCCACCATTACAAGAGATGGACAAATCATGCCTGCTTGTGTTCCCAACCTCGATCCAAGTCTTGTCGCATCGAATTTCACAAAATCGCAATACACGCGCTATTTAAACGATTCCGCGTTCACTGGCGTTGGTATTGGTTCAGAAGGTAACTGGATAGTTGTCATTTTGACTACAAGCACATCTGATGGGAGTTACTCAGTGGGAACTAATTTGAACAATGACAGTGGAGCGTCCAGCCTTGCTTCTGTCGGCCATTTGGTGGTTTTATTTGCAGCATTTTTTGTATTACACTGAGTGGAGTTGGTCACTCGAGGTTGACAAATCTAATTACTTTTCCTTTTGGCTCGGGTATTTAGCAAAGTTCTTGTCTTAGAAAACTTTCTCTGAAGTTTCCAGTCTTGACAGGGACACGGAATATTGACGAAAGCTTGGTAAAAAGCTAAACATACATTGATGTGTGTTACTCGCATTTTGCAATATGTTCTCTCCATTCTTAGGCTCTTCCTGCCGTAAAAAGATATCTTCCTTTTCTATTCGGTTAACAAGGTGACATTTTCGTAATTTCGTGGACAACATTATTTGGATGAAATTTTATCACTGCCCAGTTCCAGACACGGGCTAAATATACAACTCATAGGCATTAACATGATATGTTGTGCATATCTAGTTCAGGCTCATTCCTAAACGTTATTTCTGCTAAATTCTGTTTCGATGATTGCTCATTGCTAAACATTATTTCTGCTAAATTCTGTTGCGATAATACAATCATGTGTACAACTAAGTTTATAAAAGATAAATATTTGAATTTATCGGACTCACCAAGAGGTATTATGATATTTTGATGGACCGGAAGCTTTAAAGTTTGTGCATTTAATTGCACGGTGATCATGCTGATGCTACTTAAGAGCTTTTTAACTTCGGTCTTGTTGGTCTTGTTATCAACAAGAACCTCCTTAGTGCGATCATTAGGACCCATGTTGTCTTTGTGACCTTCTCCTTTATCATCAAAAGCAGAGCTGAGCTTAAGACAGTCTTCAGCATTTGAGCCTGTAGCCCTTTGAAGAAACCGAGTAACCCTTCTTTTTCCCAAATGGAGTAAAAAGTTCCAGACAGTGTCTTACGGGATTTAAGTTGAGCGCTACCCTCGTCACTTTCATCTGACTTGGCCGACTGAATCATCACCTTACATCTGTTCAGAAATGAAAAAGCAACTTCATCAATAGAACTCAACTAACAAGTAAGATAAATTCACTAGGTCTTTCGATCACCTTATAGCTGGGTAGGTCATACAGGTAGCAATGCATTTCGAGACTGCACCCACCACAAAGGCAGAAAATGCAGAAAGTGCTTCTGGAGATGATATACCATCTCTCTGTTCGCTCGTTCTGTTCTTTAACAGTCTCTGCTTCAACTGATCAAACACGGTATACTGCATGGCTTTGTAATTTCCATTAGAATTGCTTTTGAATATATTTAGTTATCCACTTTCAGAAATGGAACTCTAAAGAACAAGTATCAACCTGTATGGACGGATTTGTTGTAAGAAGAAGAGAGATTCCTAGACCATCAAATGCCTCACTCCAAGTTCCCTCAGAGAGGGACTTCCAAAGGCCTTTGGATTTCCCAAAATCACTAGTTTGCATTCTTGATGATACTGTATCAAGAGGCTGATCAATAAAACCATAATCAGGCTACCAAATTCAGACATAGTAATACATACACCAAAAATATTAACGTTAAACTGGCAGGTCGAGACTCGCTATAATAAAAATATCCAAGATCCTTCGTATTACCAACCAGGGGACTAAAACCTTATAGACTTCAACCCTTTTTCATTATTCAACATAAAATAAATAAACACTCGTAATGCAAACAGAATGGTGCTGGCTTTTTTGCAAATGGGAATAGGGAAATTCCAGACATACCTGCGTTACGATGGCCGTGCATGTGCCAGCAGCAGCAGCAATGACCAGATTAGCTGCAGTTCCTATAGATTTGGATCCGCTTTCTCTTAAATACAATCTCTTAAAGAAACTATATCCATAGAAATAGACAAACTGTGAAATGAGAGCCTGCAGGTTCTTAGTTCCCAGGCCTTGATACAAGGAAAGTACTTGATGCCTGGAAACTGCTTCCCAGAACACATCCGAAATATTCCTGTTAGAATAAAAGTCATAGACTCAGCTTATTTAAGACAGCTGCTGCTTAGCTGACGAATGAGAGACATAGGCACAGAAGCTCTTCAAATTGTATGCTGTTACCATGTCATGTTGATGTGAGGACGTCACAGCAAACTAAGGTACCCTTTTCACCAATCTCAAACCCAATTCACAAAACGGTCTAAAATTGCATATACAGAGTTTTTGAAATTAGCAAAAGCAATAATTCCAAACACTGATATTTGGAGACAGCCAAGTTAATCTAAAATCTCAATGCTGCCATGGAATATGCTCGAGTCTATTTCTGTTTAAATCTCAAACCTCACGAGTCATAAATACTTGCAAAAGTAACAAGTCTGCATTGTTTAGCTTTCGCACCATTGAATTTTTGAGTCTTTTTCAATCCCCGTGTTCCGAATAATAATTAGAGTCACAGTTTTTCCGACAAAAAAGTTGCCTGATTGAAATACATAGGTAATATAACGCAAAAATTTATTTAATTGATGAAATATCAAATAGTGTCCATCAACACTGTCTCTCCCCTTAAACTTCATCCCAGTAAACATGAAGAAAAGACGCGATTTCTAGTTTCCCAACTTCTTCAGGGACGTTATGACCAGATGACAAAAAAGGCATCCACTTAATTCAAACACCCAAGATTTCGCATCACCCACCAAAATGATGAAATCAAGCACACAAGCAAACCAAAACTATTCTCCCAGTAAACAAACACTTCCCCGTCCCATGCTAAAAAGGGGGGAGCATAATTCATTATAAGGATAAAAACTCTACACGACATCTAAAGTTTACATGTTAAAAAAAAGAAAAGAATCATGATAGAAGTAGATGTAAATCACCAGCATGACGCAGAAAATGTACCTAATTGCCTATAAATTAAAATTATCAACCACAACACCTAAAGAAGACAAAACCTGTATTTTTGGTAATGGTGAGCTCGATTTTCAGCTTGATACTTCGTCTTGCAAGTGTCGAGAGGATACAAAATGGTGGTGCTGACCAGAGCACCCACCGCACCCGACGTCGCCTCCACTAGAGACTCCAGATCCAAATCCATCGAAAAGATCAACCTTTTCACCCCCAAAAAAAAAAAAAAATCAAATCCAATTAATGAAGAGAAACAGAAACAGTCAAAGTTCAGATCAAATAACTTGCCGCCTTTCCGGCGATCGCGCTCCTACCACGGTAAAAATGAGTGGAGAACAAAACCTTGAAAGTCAGTGCAACGGCGGCGGAATCCAACAGTGAAGTCCAATGGACCACGACGGTCCGTGGTGGGTGCTTTTATGCCCGCCGCCGAGAATTGGGTTGGATAATCGATCGTCTTGGGATTACCAACGTGACGGCATTTTTGCTTTTGTTTCATCCTAGCCTGCACGGGCAATGAACGGCCCGGATCACTCCACATGAGTGATCCGGGCCCACCTCCATGTAAAAAAAAAAAAAAAAAATTGGCTCGAAAAAATCCGAGCCGTTGGATCGAGCCTGCAGACAGTGCCCGCAGGGGTAGGGTCGACCGAACCGCATTTTTGGGACCGACGTTACGTAATTTATTTATTTGATTGAATCTTTAAAAAAATTTCATTTAAGAAATATAAATTTGGATAAAATCTCAATCTTGATATACAACTGTAACTATTCTCTTCGGGACTCAAAAAAAAAACAAATAAATAATAAATCTATAGCAATTCAATTGGCCAAATTTTTCTTCCCACTTTTCAAACTCTTAGGTACATGAACAGACAGTATGTTTTTTGTGAGACGATCTCACGAATCTTTATCTGTGAGACGAGTCAATCCTACCGATATTCACAATAAAAAATAATACACTTAGCATAAAAAGGTAATAATTTTCATGGATGACCCAAATAAAAGATCTGTCTCACAAAATACGATCCGTAAGACCGTCTCACAAAAGTTTTTGGCATGAATAACACATTCACTATTTTATCTATCAAATTACAATATTAACAATAATTTCTTATCAATTAAAAATACTATCTTTCGAGGATATCAAAAAATCAAAAACTATATGTAGTCTAAGAATCCCCGACTGATTAAATGTAAATTAAGCTCAAGGAATTCTAGGTGAATTTTCCATATATATATATATATATATATATATATATATATAGTTAACATACACATAATACAATGAATCAATACACACTACACGATTACGTAATCTTTGTATCCAACAGACTAGAACCACTACATGAATACACCGAGTAATCTTCTCTCGAATCATACAAATTAACAAAGGCCGAATGAGACGAGGATATATATTCACCTGCCGTGTTTCGGTCAACGTCATCTGAGATAGAATCTTGAATTTTGATTCAGACGTTTTAGAAAAGATCATCTCCAAACTATATCCCATTTCGTCGATCGGCCGGGCAGAGCTTTCTTTATCTTCTGTAATGCGTCTCTGGCTGTCTGTATCTGATGGTAAGCTCAGCACACGATGAGTTGCCGGTGTAATTCTGGGTTAATTAACCACGGCAACCATTTTATATCGATCGAGCTCGTTAATTCGGAAAAAGGAAGAGTACGGAGAGAATATGCATGGTTTCATATTTGAAGGAGAAAACAGACCAGTTTATCCAAATTCAACAGCGTCCACGAATTCTTTGAGGTCCTCCTCTGAATATAGAACCATTCTATTTGTTTTAACGTCGTGAGGCCATGACTGCTATTTTCGATACGCATTAGATAGATTTTTTAATTAACGCAGTAATATCAATTATGTTAGGCAATTTATGTGCGATGTATTCGTCTGATAAAATGTTTTTTAAAGATGAATAAAACACATAAACATTGTTCAAACACTCAAAAATTCAATTAATTATACGTATGGAAACTTATTTTAATGTCACGGGAATGAAAATGTAATAAATTTTGAAACTAGAAAACAAACAATATTTAAGTTTTTGTCTCCCCGAGTATCCATCTTCTTGTCTAAATTCGGCCCCCTCCACGTCAAAGCTAGGTTTTCACCTACTGAAAACACACGTTACGTATGAATATAAAAATTTGTCTAATTAAGGGGCTACACTCTTTGAGGTCCTCGTTTCAATCTAGAAAATTTTATTTATTTTTTAATGACGTGAGACTCAAAGTCGCTACTTTTCGTTAGTATATATCTTTTGATTAAGCAGTATTAATCAACAAATTACGTTAGTCTGGTAAATCATGTTGGGCAAGCTCTATATAACATGTTTGTCGGAGAAAAATATTGGTTAAAAAGAATAAAATGCATAATCATTCGTCAAACACTCGTTTATTTCACTAATATAATATGATTTAGACTAAAGGTGTTTATGATTTGAATGTCACGGGAAAGAAAAATATAATAACTTTCGAAATTAATTGAATTAAAAGAAACAAGATTTATGAGACTATATCGTCGGGTCTGTGTGTGGTAGGAACAATAATTTGTTAATTCTATTAAATGCACTCTCATTTTCTATGAAATTGATGTCCAAATTCCATCATGAAATCTGCCAAAAAAATTTATTTTATGGGTTGGTGAAATCAAGTCAAGCAGTATTCATTTCTTATTTCAAAATAATGCCACGCGTAGTGTCCTGTTATGATTAACGTTTATTTTTTCCAACAGAACTAATTAATATTATTCCACATAGCTACATTTTCTATTTATTGAGAAAAGGGGCTTCTAGAAATGGAAAAAAAAAGTCATTATCGATACTTGATAATCTCGGACACATGCAACATTTGAAAAGAAATGATCTATGAATCCTAAAAAAATAATCATGTCTCTTACGAAAAGGATCTTCATGAATCATGCCCACCACTCTTTTATATCAAATGAATTATTATACTATTATATATATATATATATAGTTATTAAATAATGTGATCAAATGTGCTCCACGTGGATTAACACACAAAAAAAAAAAAAAATCGGAGGTAAAATTTTATTTAAATTACAACTTTCCTTTACATAGAAGAAAAAAAGTCTTGCAAAGGGAAAAAGTTGCCTACATAAAATCTAATGGTTTGGCCAAATATGAATTTGATTTGGATCATCCGTTGTGGCCGAAAATACTGTGCACTTTTTAAATGAGATGATCAATTGATCATTTCGTTTGCTCTATCATCTCGTATAAAAATGCACATCATCAGGTGCTGTATTTTCAGCCACAGCAGAAGATCCAAATCCGCCAAAGATATAACGTTAAGTTATAATTTATAAACATGAATTAGTCTAGAGTTCTACCCATTATGATAATTACTATTTAAAATCGAATTACTATATATTTTCAGAGATTTTTTAAAAATTATTAGTACTTCAAAGAAATAATTTTTTTTTAAAGCAATCGCTATTAATTTTTGGTAGGATATAATTTTTAATATTTATTTGAGATTCAAAATATTGTAAAATTGCGGTTAGTAAATTACACATAGTTTATCTTCTATTTTTAAGTTTGGTTCAATAGAATTTAAATCCAATTGTAATTTTAGATATTAAGAACTATTTAAAATCTATCAAAAAATTGTATCCTTCAAAATATCTTTTTTTGGCTTTTAATAATTGTCTCGATATATTTTATTTTTAAATTTTAATAATTTTTAAATTTTAATAATAATAATAATAATAATGTATTTTTTAAAGCTATTATTTTAAAATGGTGATAAATATGTCAAATTGCTATAAGAATTCTCAATTATCTCATTGGGGTGTAAAAAGAAAACAAAAGAAAGTGTTGGGGTTAAAATAAAAATGAACAATGTGTTGGGCACAAACTGAGGTTAACAGTAATAAGAAGAGTGACCATTTCAAAGCGTCCTTCTCGCGAAGCCGAGGCACGGTTTTACCCTCTATGGTTGTTGTTGGGTATGGCTGGTTGATAATTATACAAAATAAAGTTCGAATTTTCCGATAATATAGAGCGTCAATTTTCTCTTTCACCAAGAAAATCATAGTGATTGATAATCCAATGGATAATCCGATGCTAATAATCGTCACCAGCACTTTGATATCATCATCGGTAGTTATTTTTGGGATAGTGATTCTTATGTTGCTGCTCATTATCATACTACTGCTCATCGCTTGCAAATTCAAGCCATGGCGTCGCTTCATCTCCCCCGCCGGTCACCGCCGGTCGCGCATCTCGACCAAGGTCTGAATTTTTTAGTTGGGATAAATGTGATTTTGATATGAGTGTTGTGAGCTTTTGTCGTGAAGATGTGTTTTTATCAGTTTTCTGTTTTGGGGATTTAGGCGCTGTTTGGAAGTGCATGTTTTGTGTTTGAGTGGGCCTTTCGTTTCTTGGTTTATGAGGTGGATTATGTTGTTCCTTTCCCCCCCTAATTTCATGTCTCCATTTTTGTCATTCTTGCAAAGTTTTGCTATTTTTTTGGCTCGTTTTAGTTATCTTTCTGGGGCTATTTTGAACGGACGAATGTTGATAATTTCGTTTATATGATGATATTCCCGTCTAGGTGTTGGACCCGGGGGGTGGGGGGAGGAGTGAGGATTGTAGATTATTTTACCTCTCAGATACTATCGTTTTTTCCCATGTTACACGCTTCTTCAGAGAACATTTGAAATGATCGTGATCATGTGAAAACTGGAGGGTTTCAACGCCACTATTTGAAATTCTCGGTTCTGTGTTTTTCTTTGCAATATCATGTTGTGTAACACAGCCAAATATTCATCTGTTCTTCCTGGAAAGAAAATAGGACTTTGATTTGTGTCCTTATCCAATGCCACTTGGTTGTCAATGTTATGGAAGCTGATAGTTAAGTGCTTGCCATGCAGAGCATTCTTTGTTGGCGTTTTAAGTTTATGTTCCTTAGCTTGAGGTAAATAAAGCTTGTGTTACATATATCTATCTCGAAATTCAATTATAATTCCTTTTACCCGGTTTAAGATTCCATTTTTTTGCTTATTCCTTAAGTTTTTCTGTGTTTTTGTATGTACCTAGCTGCATAATCCTCAGTAGGATTTTATATTGAATGTCATCCACCTTATTAAAAAATAAATGTGTCAAATGGAAAATGATGCATGCTGGCACCAAACGGAGGAACATTTTTCTTTCTTTTTTTTTTTCTTTTTTCTTTTTCGGTTTTCGTTGTTTCCCAGTTTAGTTAAATCTGATGGTAACCGTGTAATGGTTATTTTGAGATTTTCCATATGCATTAGTTGGTATTTTACTTTTTTTACATGCTGATTTTTTATGCTTGTGTTTGAGCATGACATGATTGCTGCTTGGCTTAGCTTGATGTAACATGTACCTGCAATGACTGTTTCATCTGAAGTTTCCCACTGTGTCTTTTTTTTCTTTTTCATGATTATTATGTGCTTCACATTTTCCAAAACAGGATGATGACATTGAGAGGCCGCTCGTTTCTGGAGACCAGGTTATTATTGGAAAGCGAAGGCAATGTGCCTATCATTGGTGACTTTATTGACCCATCTGGTTGTCAAACTCAAGCTGGGTTTTAGCTCACCAAGTTCTAATGCTGGGGAACCTAAACAAAGGCTTCCATCAACTTCTCACTTGACCCACAGTAATAATGCTAACCGTTTTCTTTCGTATTTTAAGCTATAAATTATAGAAATTTTTTGTCCAATTATCGTTCTGTCCAGTTTTGCGTTCTTTAGTAAAAAATATAATATTGTTGCTCTTTCCAGATGACAGCTTCATTCTCAACATTCCAATTAATTCTGAGGATTCTTTGGTGGGTCATACGCTGAGGCTTCCGATCGCTTCCAATAAGTTTTCCTGAAGAACTGATACATGGAAGAAGAGAGGACACGGACTATAGCTCAAACATGATCCAGATAGAAGCTTTCAGAGATCCTGTTCCTGCTTATACTGCAAATCAGAGTAATTTTCTCCTCATTGACTGTATAAGTTCTAATTTCTTGGAGTTTTGTTGGCAGGATTTATAAACCCATGATCATGATTTTCTTTAGAAGTGCAGGAAGTACTATCATGCTGGAGGTAATTTCTGGGCCTTCTGGTGGCTTCGGTATTCCGTACAGTCGACGAATACATCCAAGCTTCCAGTGACTATTGAAGAGTTTTACCTGGTAGTATATTGTTAAAGGACTCAGAATTTCTGGAAAGCACGCAATGATAAATTGGAATGCAAGTGTAAGCTTAGTTCTTTATTGTGCTTTGTACTTGATTTTTATGCTATCTGCTTTCTGTTGTGATAACGTTGCAATGCTACAGAAATTTAAATGGGAGCTCATTGACATGGGTAGCTTGAATGGTACGCTCTTGAATTCCCAAGCAGTTCATCGCCCTCAATCTGGAAATAGACATTGGGGTACTCCAGTTGAGCTCTCAACTGGAGATACAATACTTTAGGCACAAGTTCGAAGATACTTGTAAGTTGATGCAGCTGTTTGGATTTTATATTCTTGTCTGTGCTTCGTCTGTGAAACAATCTGTGCTGGAAAGTTTTTTTAACATAGTCATGTGTGATCCTTATAGCTAATCATTATTTGCTCCTGGTTGTATGTTTATAATATTGATGTATATGATGATGGTGTGTCCTTGTGCTATAAACTCATATGTCTCACTAGGTTTGTTATAATTTGACATCTCCTTCAGCTTGTCTTGCTGTTGTGATCCCATTTTTTATTGTTCTGGAAAAAGGAGATTAACCAGAAAAATCTTTTCTTTTGTGTCACCATGTTTATTATTTGTCTCCTTAGACTGTTTTGATGCGAGTGTTCGACAATGACAGGCATTTAAAGTCCTGGCATTTGTTTTATGGTACAATTCAACATGAAACTTTGAGAACTTAGCTTATATTCTATTTTTAAAGTTGGGAAACATAGGAATGAAAGGGGAAGGTACACATCATCCTGGCATAGTTGTGGTGCCAAAGAGGGTGAGGATGTAACATGTTAAGAATGTTGTAGTTCCATCTCATTTCCCTTCTCCTTCCAGTTTGGCTGAAAGGATGACTTGATGAGTATAACTCAGTGAAGACTGAATTAACCTTGACGCAGCGTAGTAATAAGTTAAAAGTTGATATTTTAGTTGCTGAGATTTATATCACACTTCATGGTCTATATTTAGTCGCTATAATTACGTAACATCTCTACTCTAATGGATTTATCTCTTACTTTTCGTAGCCTACCCCTTTGGTTGCAAGTAGCGAATGAAATGTATGCCTGGGCGGCCCTTGCCCTTCTGCAG